>NC_056726.1:644573465-644800965 GCF_019279795.1 Protopterus annectens | reverse complement strand
CAGGGAGGCTTGCCCCCCTGCATAAACATTAATTTACTGTTTTTTCTTTCCTTTTTTTTAACACATTTTAGCAAAATCGCTTTTTCGGTGAAAAGCGCTTTCGCTAAAGTGTGTTCGGTGATAATGGATTTGGACTTTTAATCTTTTGATCAAAAGTCCTAGATCCATACACATATATGTGTATACATGTGTTTGTACGTGTGTGTGCGTGTGTATATATATATATATATATATATATATATATATATATATATATATATACACACACACACACACACACACACACACACACACACACACACACACACACACAGACTTGTTTTTTTAGTGACACTGACGCTTTGATAGAAGTGCGAGAATTGAAATGGCATCTGCTACTTAATGCAACCTCCCAGCCAGGGCTGAATGAGTTTCTTAACATTAAATGTGCTTTAAAATCGCTAACCTGTTATTCTTCATTTTATATTAAAATGTCAGCACTCATAATGCCAAGTGCCAACATGCAAAAAAAAAAAAGACTGAAAACACAGGAAAAGAGCAAATCTTGGAGATCACTCTTCTCCTTTAAACTTATTTTTTTGCAAGGGTGCAAGCCCCCACACTCCCCAAACTTATATATACTAACTGCAAAATTGCCATACCTCAAAGAAAATAGGACATTCAAAATATTGCCATTTCAGACTCTATACATGAGTCCGTTTTTTGGCAATTCAATTCTCAGTGTTTCTGGACTAGGGTGTCCTGACATTTCAAATGGTCAACCCTTATACCACTTCAAATGACTGACAATGAACTGTTTTAATATTGCTAAGATAAAAAAAAATAATAAGCCTTTTGCATTTCACATACCTTCAGCACTTAACAGTAGAAATCAGTACTTGAACACAGAACTGGGAAAACTGATAGATCTTATATTCACTTAAAACAATAGGCTAGTTAACTGTTTGATGATTTCTAGTAATGTCATATTATTGTTTCCCATGCTTGGATATTTCTCATGGACATATAAGAGCTACAATTTAATACCAACACTATTATTTAAAGGCAGTCATGCTTGCCATTGCATAAATGATGTCAGCACATGAGCCTTGTTTAATTATACTGATCAACTTGATTTAGTCTACAGTATTTTTTAATGAGCTGCAGTCAGTCCAAAAAAAAAAAAAACAGTCCTTAATCCTAAAGTTGTAAGCCAATGGTTTGATTTCACAAATGAGTAATTGCAAAGAAAACTCTGGAAGCTAGCAATGTATTGCTTGGGGCAGCATTCCTTGTAATACAAGTTTTTTAGCCATACACTCACTTGTTATCTATTCATAGGCAAACTAACACTACCACAACTGATTATATACAGAAGGAACAATGTTCTCTAGGGTACAGTATGTACCAAAGTCATATAATGCTCTAAAACTGCCTGTCTCCATGTGGAAAGCTATTTGTGTTACACCCAAAGAGAAGCAACAGTAATTCAGAAAACACAACTTCAAGCCAGAAAGGCTACACAGCACATATGCTTTTTAAACTTTGAATGTTTTCAGCTTCCTTATAGGCAGCATTTTTATTCTCTTCCCATGTACTTGAACTCATCTGCTGGTGTTTGCCCCATTCAGCTCAGCTGAGTCTGTTCACTTAGCTTATTTAAGTACAAAACATCACCTACACGTGCACCCCCTCTTTATATGTTTGGGGGTTCTCTCATACAGTACAAGCTATTTAATGTATCACAGACCACATCATGTATTCCCTTGTATCTTTTTTTCTGTGCTTCTTATGTTAATGTTGCCTCACAGTGACATCAGTGAGTTACACTAACAACTGCTTAACCTTTTATTGACCGGCCTGTAGATAATCTTGAGTAGTTTATTTTTTAAACAGTCCCCAGGATTTTTAAAGGAGTAGCACTGGAGAATCACTACAAAACAGACTCTTTTTTTTTTTTTTTTTTTTTAAACTTTGTGTTTCACAAATGGAAGTAGGTATGAACCTAACCACAATAGCATTTAGTTTAAATGATAACTAACCACAGTGTTCCATTCCACGAAACATGGAAAGTAAAAAAAGACTGCTGTTGAGTTGTGTTTTGACAATACTATTCATTTATGAATCCTAAAGAAATTTCATAAATGGATAGCTAAAGTCGAGTTCTCTAGTTCTGGTATAACATTTTAGCTTTTTTTTTTTTGCACTGCCAGTTCAGTTTTTATACGTGTTTTAACAGAGTATTGAGAGTTATGGAAAGATTTGTTACTTTTGTAGTTTAGTTAAGTTTCATTAATTTGTTTATATAATAAGTTTCAAGTGCATTTGTCAATAATGCCATTTTCTGTCTGGCTAGTCACAAACAGTGTTTCACTTCCAAAATAAATTTTATTTCTGGGAGTACATTTTTTCAGAGGCTGTATATATTTTGAGTGTGCAGTGTACAAAGCTACTTTATTTCACTGAATAAAAATGGATTTCTGGTCTGTTCACTTTTAGTTTGATTTATTTATTTTTCTTGTAAATTATGACAGATTTGGATAAGGGAGTTTATGTACGCTAATATGTACCTGGGTTATCTGTTAAGTTTTACTTTCATTTTCAGAATGTAGTTTATGTAGGGCAAGTTTAGGGCAATTTTTGAGCTTTGAATGTAGATAAATTGAATACATAGAAAACTCTGAAGGTACAGAACATAAAATATTGAATATCTCAACCTTGAAAAAATTAAAAAAAAACAAAAGTTATGTACTTACCATAATGATAGATTTGTGTTGTCTCATTTTCATCTTATTCATCCTTTAGGTTGTTGGATCTGACCATTGTACCTTTTTTTAATAAAGCTGTGGATCTAAATTTCTGACTCCTCCCTTAGTGATAATTCGATCCATTACACTACAGTCCCCCAGAGTGAGTTCACTGGCCTATCCCCAGATATTATCTAGATTTATAACTAAAGCAACTAGTTGTTAGGAGGCATATTAATACCTATAGCATAGAACAGCATGGAGAATTTCACTGACAGGGCTTCGGATAAGGTTTATCTGGTCACCAGAAGCTGTCAATGACAACATTGGAAGGGGAAGTAAGGAGAAATATTGAGCAAAACGAAAATTAGACAACACTGTTATTGTCAGTACACAACTTTCGTATCTGATGTTGTCTACTTTTGTCTCATTCAACCTTTGGGACAGACTCCCAACCTGACAAATACCAGGTGGTATTAAGGACGGATATTCCTGAGAATGGTGGAACCAAAGGAAAAACATGATCTGGACTGCACATGCAATTTTAAAATTGGATACAAAGGCATGAAGAGTGGACCATGTTGTTGTGGCAAAAATGTCATCAATGGGAAGTCGCTTCAAGAAGGCCATAGAATTAGCCACTGCTCTTGTAGAGTGAGCTTTTGCCTTTGTCTGTAAAGGCGATCCTAGTTTATTATAAACAGCAAATGCATTCCGATAGCTATTTAGAAAGTGTGACTTTTGATATACTTTTACCTAAAGGCTACTTTGTCTTTATGAAAAATTAAATATGGTGGTTTGCAAGACAGTGCTTGTTATTCAGTACCCAAAAACTTTAAAACTATTACTGTTGTTAATAAATACTGATATTTGGCATTTCCAAGGCTGTGTTTTTATTTATTTATTTATTTATTTTTTATTTTTGATATTCTGTGACAAACTCTGGAGAGGAGTCTAAATGGTTCCATTTACAAATCTGTATCTTAGGACCTTGTCTCAGGGGAATCTCAAGAGACAAGCCTGCATTAGACTGTGAATTCGAATTTCAAGCATCCTTCAAGCCTAATGGAATTGACAGTCCCCAGCAATCTGAATGATTAGAACAAGTCACAAAATCCAATGGAGTTTGGGACAGATCAGAACTCAAAGGTGGCACCTGACTTGTTGGCCTAGCCAACGTCCTTTCAAATGCCTTGAAAGCTGAGGCTGCAATTGGAGCCAATGGAATGTCTCTCCTATCCAAATAAGAAGGAACAATCTCGGACCAGCATTGGCTCCAAAGATGACCTCAAACCTGAGTTATCTAGAGCCAAAGCCCCGAGAGGAAGAGATGGCTCAGAAAAAATTTGGAGTCAATTCCATCCTCGGTGCCATGGTGCTGACCTTTCGGTTGCAGGACTTATCTTGATTTGAAAGAACTGGAGTTGAGAGAGTATGGGATGCTGACAGAGTCAAAGTTGCTTGCACTGTTGGCTTTGATGAACATCTCAATGACATACATAATAGTAAATGTACGAATGCACTAGCTAAGCACGTAATTGATTATGACACACAGCACAATTTCAAATTTTTAGTTCTACAGAAAGCTAATGTCTGTTTACGTGAAGGGGACATCAAAAATGAAACAGAATATGTTGAATTGAGATGGATTGTGGATTTTAAGACATATTTTCCACCTGGCCTTAATAGTGTTGTGTCTTTAAAACCTCTTTTGAAGAGAAGAGGTTTACCACACTGAATTTGTTGCAAATGGCACAGCATATACTGAACCTGGTGATATTGCTAACCTGCTGGAAAACAGGTTCAATGAGAACCCCCCCCCCCTTTTCAACGTCCAATGTACCACAAGACATCCATCCTACATGTCCTCCCCAAGAAATCTCTATGGAACAGGTCCTTAATGACCTTTCCAAGGCTAAAAACACTGCCTCTATGGGACCAGACAACATCCCAGGCTGCGTCCTAAATTGTTTAAATCAAGAGTCAGCTATATCTCTGAGTACTTTCTTTAACCACAGTGTAAGCACTGGCTATGTTCCTGCAGGAAGAAAATTGCTACTATCATCCCTGTTCCTCTGCTGACCCCAGGAATTACAGATCCATAAGTCTGACCAGCCTCATTTGCAAGGCCATGGAGAGAACCATCATGGACCTTATCAAGAAGGATACAGGAGACCTCCAAACACTAGACGCATCCAGTTTGGTTTTGTCATATGGAAATCGTGCCTACTAAACTTGGTGGACTTCTTTGAGATAGTCACCAAAGCCCTGGATGAAGGCAAAACTGTGCATACTGCCCATTTAGACCTAGCAAAGGCCTTTGACACCATTCCCCACTCTGGTATCAATGATAAACTTAACCAACTGAATGTAAACCAGTGTACAGTCAGGTGGGTTGAAAACTGTCTCACCAATAGAACAGACACAGTTAAAATTGGGGACTCTTCATCCACTTACAGGCTAGTAACCAGTGGAGTACCACAAGGCTGAGTGTTGGGGCCCCATTTGTTTGGAATTTACTTTTCAGAAGTACAGGCCAAAACAAAAGGTGTGTGGTTAAAGTTTGCAGATGACTGCAAACTCTAACAATGGGCAAAACTGCAATTCAAATTGTAGCTTGCTACAGAACACCCACCATGTCCCAGAACCCCCATTCCGCATTTCTGGAAACACTGAGTAACATAAAGGTCCTACCAAACACCCTAATATTGGGTGATTTCAACTACCCAAACATTAACTGGGAGAACTACTCAAGTACTAACTCCCTTGCCCAACATTTCCTAGAATTTATAAACTCAAACACCCTGGAACAACTGGTCAACACTCCCACACCAGAGGTGATAACATATTGGACCTGGTCATCACCAACATGAGCGACCGGTGTTCCACACCAGGGGTCAACCCCTCTCTGGTTAGATCTGACCATAAACAAATCACTTTGGATATCCACATTCCGCCCCCACCCCCGTGAAAAACTTTTCAAAAGCAAACTTCACATTACTTAAGACGGAGATGGAAAGATTCAAAGCCCCCATGCTAAAGGATAACGCTGTCCAAGCTGCACAATCCTTTATTAATGCATTCTACAGGCACCTACAAGAATGCATGGATCGTGCTATCCCAAGCAAAACCAAGACTCACTCCTCCAAGAAAAGAAAAGCAGTCTGGTGGACCCCTGCCATAAACAAGCTATACAATAGGAGGAGGAAACTAGTACAAAAAGAGTAAAATCCCAAGAATGGAAGACATCCCTGATCAGTATCAGCAAGAAACTACGGTCCATCATAAAATTTTATCCAAGGCGAGCTTTGAAAGAAAACTTGTCAAGGACTCCAAAGATAACCACAAGGCATTCTTTAGCTATGTCAAGAATATAAGTGGCAATGCTCAGATCTGCTTAGAGTTAGTGCAGAATGGCACAAAATACACTGAACCAACCAATATTGCCAGCATCCTGGCAGACAGGTTCAGTGCAAACTTCACCCCCCCCCTCACCCCCAAAAGGGCCCATAACCATACCAGAAGAATGTAGAACCCCTGAAATCACAGACACTCAGGTTAAAATAGCCCTCTCCAAAGCCAAAAACACAGCATCAATGGGACTGGATGGTGTCCCAGGCTGTGTCTTACATGAGCTCAAAGACGAACTAACCCCTCACCTAAACACACTGTTCAAACTCAGCCTCTCCACAGGCTATGTACCCATAGAGTGGTGCACAGCAATGGTTATTCTGCTCAACAAAGGTGGAGCCACAACAGACCCCGAGAACTATTGCCCTATAAGCCTGACTAGCTTGGTCTGCAAGGCTATGGAGCGCATCATCATGGAACTCACTAACAGAGACATTGGGAATCTCCAAACACTGGACCCTACTCAGTTTGGCTTTGTTAAGGGCAGATCATGCCTCCTAAACCTGATGGACTTCTTTGAGACAGTTACCAAGGCTACAGACGAGGGAAAGGTGGTACACACAGCCTAACTAGACCTCGCAAATGCCTTCGACACCATTCCCCATTCTGGTATTATAGACAAGCTCACCAGCCTGAACATAAACCCCTATGTCACAAGATGGGTTGCCAATTGGCTCACGGACAGAATCCATATGGTGAGAGTTGCAGGAGCTAGGTCTAATTCTAAACTGGTTACAAGTGGCATTCCCCAGGGCTCAGTCCTAGGACCTCTCCTGTTCGGCATATACTTCTCAGAGGTACAGACAAGCACAGGAGGACTATGGCTGACCAAGTTCATAGACGACTGCAAATTAGGGGCTATAATTGACTCACCGGCTGACACAGACATCCTCCAAAAGGGTCTCACTGAGACGGATACCTAGTGTCAAAATCATGGCCTCAAGCTAAATGCCACAAACTACCACATAGGTGGTAGTCCCCTAAATACAGAAAAATGTAATAAGGGATCTGGAGGACCCAAATAGATAGTAATCTCTCCTTTGATAATCACATTGCCAAAGTGGTTAGAAAATCCTTCTATGTGGCCCACCTAATCACAAAAGGGTTTGCATCCAGATCAAAAGAGGATATTGTGCCCCTCTACTCATCAGACCCATCATAGAGTACAACATCCCATTTGGGATGTACCTTACAAGACACCTGCAACAGCTGGAAAGACCACAGAAGTACCTCACCAAGATGATCACTCGCCTCAAACAGATGCCCTATGCAGCTCGACTGAAGAAACTCCAGCTGTACTCGGTTGCATACCGCCTGCACAGAGGTGATCTCTGCCTGACATACAAGGCCATGTCCAACCCAGAATTGATGGACATGCTCCACCTAAAGAAAACCTTATCCTCTCAAGCCACACGCTCTAGGGATCTAAACCTCACCACAACAATAAATAGGACGTGCTGGAGGGATAGATTCCTGTCCCACAGACTTCCCATGCTTTGGAACAAGATTCCAATCTACATTAGGCAGAGCTCCTCATTAGCATTCTTCAAGAGAAACCTTGACGAGTGGATGGGAAACAGAAAGCTTACCTTGGGGATCACTTCAGTGGCTCTGCTGGACAGAGTTACATGGAACTAATCTAAGGGGGCGGCAAAAGCCAACACATTCTGGCTAGGCTTATAAATGCCTTTGGGCAGATAGCCTAGTACCTACCTATGAACATTGAATCTGCTAGTGACACTGACACCCTCCAGGAAGATCTTACTCAAACCAATGACTGGTGCCAAAGTCACGGGCTCAAGTTAAACACTAAAAAGTACATCATCATCCCTTTTGGCAAGGGAAATGTCCTTGTAAAGTACCACATTAACAACAACACATTAAATAACCAATCAGTGGTAAGAGATCTAGGCACACAGGTTGACAGTAGCTGTTCCTTTGGCCACCATGTTTCCTCAGTAGTAAGGAAAGCCTTCAGCATTACCCATCTCATCAATAAGGGCACTGACTACAGAAAAAAGAGGTTCTAATCCCCCTGTACTCACCCCTTATCAGACCAGTTATAGAGTATAATGCACCCTTTGGTATGTACCTCGCCAGGCACCTCCAACAATTGGAAATACCTCAATGGTACCTTACAAAGAAAATTTAAGGTGTCCAACACATGTCCTACGCTGACAGACTAAAATCCCTGTCACTGTACTCTGCATCATACAGACTACTCAGGGTTGATCTCTGCCTAGCCTATACGGCAACCGTGGATCCTGCCCTGATGGAAATGCTACACATTAGCAAGACAAATGGTACTCGCTGCACCTGCTCTAGCAACTTCAACATGAGAAACAATACCAACAGGACCTACTGGAAAAACAGGTTCATCTCCCAGAGGCTCCGCCTACTTTGGAATAAGCATCAAGTCCTAGTAAGTAAAACAGAGCCCTTCACTCATCCTTTTCAAGTGTAATCTGGATAATTGGATAGGGCATCACAAATTCACCCCTGGGGTATCACCTGCATCCCTTCTGGATAGGAGCAGCAGGTGTTGAGTCAGGTCTGCTAATAGCACCATTACAAGAGGGAAAAAAACTTGGCTAGGCTTGTAAGGGCCTCGGGGCCATTAGCCTAGTAACCTCCTACAGTCCTAATATCCTATGATTCAGGTGTAAGGGAAACTGGTAGATGACAGCAACCAGGGTTAGCCTGATAGCATAAAGACCCCCGGTATGGAGAATACAACACATTGCATCTTCTCGCATTTGTTTAATTCCTCTAAGGCATCTTGAAGGTTTTTCTTACATACACTTTTGACTCCGGCACCAAAGCATATTTAATGGCTTGTCATCTACCTTCACAATTTCCTAGGAAAGAAACGCAACTTCCAAAACTGAAAAATGTACTTCAAGTGAGCAGCTACTAAATACATGTATAAGAGAATCAACATTTGTTTACTTCTGCTAATCATAATTCCCCCCACCCCATGACATCCAGGAATCTTTCCTTACAGTTATAACTGTATTTATTCATGCCTTTTAAGAAGACAACTTAACAACTTACTAAAATTCAAGCAATAAGTCCACCTTTTTGGATGAGCACAGCCAGCAGTAATTCTCAAGCTGCCTTCTTCAGTTATAAGAGAGAACACAGCTTTTGTTCCACAAAGGTAAACATGATTTCTTTTAGAAGCATAACACCACCCCCCTCTAACATTACAGCTGAGTTCCATTACATGAAATAGCCCCTGCACACATGAACCTGCTCTGCCCCATATATCCCTAGCATGCCCTGGATTGCTTAGCTGGGTAGTTCACTTACCTAAAACACATTCCCATGGGCAGTACTCCACACTCTCTTCTAAGGCAGGTGGCCAGTTGATATCAGCACACTTTCCCATCTCACTATACAGTACTGCTTGCATCCATGCTCAGTTCTCAGATTTGTCACAGTTACCACAAAAACCCTGCAACAAAAGCTCTAGTGAATTTATTTCCCTAGCAAAAACCTTAAGCATTAAATAAAATAAATCATCAAAGTTTTAAAAGAAACACACGCACATTTGTAGCACAAGAGAAAAGGAAATACTCTATGACTAAAAAGGTTAAGGAAAGCAAAATACAGAATTGTCTCAGTACAAGTTACTTAGCCAGGACAATGATGCCCCCAAATATAATAGCTTAAATACCACTGAAATATGATACAGTGCACATTAAAATAATTTAGCAATCACAAAAGAGTGGTTTATTATATTTAAAAAGGTTGCATGAGTAATTTGAACAACAGCAATCTTACCTTACTGATACCTAACCCCATAGGAACTGACCATCTTCCAAAGGACTGCCCCACTCACTATTTTTGGCAATATTTGCTGTTTGTATATAAATGTCTGCATGTCCAAAATATTAAAAAAAAAACTCATTAACTTTTAAGAAAATATTACTGGCATAATTATATATAAAACATTATTAGATTTGGCTCCTTCACTCAAAGTGGAAGCAGCAGCTGCAACTTAAATTTTAATAAAATGTAAGTTTTACTTCATTTTTATGCCTCAGCATGTACAAAATAAAAAGATCACTTAAAACATGACTTAGCAGACCCATTGGATCCCTGTTTAACAACAGCCTGCAAACTGGCTATGTTCTGGTGGAATGGAGGACAGCAACAGTAATCCCTCTACACAAAATGGGGACCATTAATCAACCCTGGGAATTGTACACTCATAAGCTTCACTAGACTCACTTGCAAGGCCATGGAAAGATATCATTACTGACTTTATCAACAAGGACATAGGTAATCTCCAAACTCTGGACACAGATCAGTTCAGATATGTTAAGGCTAGAATATGCCTGTTAAACCTGGATGACTTTTTCAAGAAAGTCACCATGGCCTTGGAAGAGGGAAAGACAGAGTGTATACTGCCTTCCTTAACCTCTAGCCAAGGCATTTGATACAGTGCCCCACTAGGTATTATAGAGAAACTCTCCCAGTTGGGAATTAACCCCAACGTCAATAGGTGGGTAGCCGATCGGCTCACTGACAGGACACATACTGTCACTCGTGGCATACCACAGGGTTCTGTGCTGGGCCTATTACAGTTTGTTATTTATTCCTCAGAAGTCCAGGCAAACATGTATGGCTTATGGCTGGCCAAGTTCACTGATGACTACAAACTGGGAGCAATCATTGAGTACCCCAATGATGTTAACAAGAAACAGAACAAATACTGCTGATGCACAGAGCTGGAACCAACCTTTACTGCAGCACGTAGAAAGACAAGTTTACCTAGGTTTCGTCCTGTTAGCAAAAGGACTTCTTCAGAACTGTTTCTTGAATAACTACACACCCCTTTTATATCACTATTAACATAATGCAGAAAGGGTTAACACAAACAAATAACTGGTGCCAAACCCACAGATTAAAGCTAAATGCAAAAAAATATATTATTATTCCCTTTGGGAAGGCTAACATCCCTGCTAATTACTTTACAGACAGTACCCCCCCCCCCCCCCCCCAGTGTGGATCCAGTGGTACGTGATCTGGGTACTCAAGTTGATAGCAATCTGAACTTCAACCACCATGTATCCATGGTGGTAAGGAACTCCTTCTATGTGGCACATCTGTTTAGTAAAGGCATTGCATGTAGATCTAAGAATGTTACAATTCCATTATACTCGTCCCTCATCAGACCAGTAATTGAGTACAATGCTTCCTTCTGCATGTACCTCACCAGCAACAACTGGACAGACCACAGAGGTTTCTCACCAAAAAAATACATGGTACACAAAACATGTCCTATGTGGAAAGACTGAAAGCCCTGTCACTGTATTCTGCCTCCTACAGGATGCTAAGGGGTGACCTGTATCTGGCTTGCAGATCAGCCTCTGACATGAAAAAAATCATGCTGCACAGATAGATACATCTCCCAGAGACTGCCAATTCTCTGGAACAAGCTTCTAGTTCATGTGAAACAGAGACCCTCCCTGACCCTCTTCAAATGCAACCTAAATCAATGGATAGGTGACTGCAAATTCACTCCTGGAGTGGGGCCTATGCCCTCATGGACACAGGCAGTTGGTATCAATTACCACAGACTCTTAGCTCTGTCGGCTTCACTCAACTAACCACTGACAATTGATGCAACTTAAGATAAATACAGCTAGGCTTGTAAGGGCTCTACAGCCTTCATCCTAGTAACCTTCTATGAACCTATACCTTCCCTTAAGCTTTTACTTATGATAACAGTTAGGGGGATATGCAATATGATGACATATATGTTTTAAGAAAGCTAGTGAAAATCTGTCCCTTGATGGTGTTCCATGTGACTTTAGTTTTTAGTATCTAACTTCAGTGGTAATGTTGAGCTGAGTTCTGTGCGTAGAAGCAGGCAGAACCTCAAAGGATCAATAAGGGATGACTGGTCTGCAAAAGCAGGTGGCTCCCCAAAGGATCAATAAGGGATGACTGTGTGAGCAGAAGCAGGCAGCAACATGAAGGACTGAATGATTGGTGTGCAGAAGTAGGTGGCACCCCAAAAGATCAATAAGGATGACTGGTGTGCAGAAGCAGACTGTACCCCAAAGGATCAATAAGGCATAACTCTCTTCCAACAATAAGGTCTTCAGATGAGAGTTTATTCAGAGTGGATATTAGATTAAACCCCTTGTCTCACTATGTCCTCATAAACTGTATCAGATCATCAATTGAGGGTCTGCCAATTGTACTACTTGGCTAAAGACCCCAAGGAGTCAATCAGTTATTTTCTCTGATATGGGTGAGTGAGGAAGAGGCGTTACTAGAGAAGCCCTTTAAACATCACTTACTCTGGCAGATCTACCTTGATCCATCTAGGAAGTCACTATACTATGTTTAGAGTTTTTTTACCCATTTAACCTATATCTAACATAATTGTTTGCCTATTCTTTGTATATATTTACTGTTTAAATCCTTATTCTGTGTTTATCTTTAATTACATTAATCACATAAAAAATAAAGAATAAATATCTTTAAGCACTTCAATCAAATAAAAATGAAAGAATAAAAATAATGGTCTTACCCAGTTAAAAACAAAATAATATAAAAATTCCAAGGGGTAAAATGTGAAATATTAAAACAATTTAATAAATAATGTCATAGAACGTTTAATGTATAATGTCAGATTTATAATACCTAAAAGGCATAATTTTAAGTACACAGCTAAACATTGGTGTATGCATTGGTGTGATACAAAATGCATCGGTAAAAACTGCAAAAGGTAAACTAATGCAAATAGCTAAAAAATCAAAAACAGTGAATACTATTAACATTTACAGTATTGTAATGCTTTGTTGTGTTCTGTCCAGTTCACACCTTAAAAAGGTCTGTGTTACATCAGAACATTTACCCATTTATGAAAGAGAAAATTTTACTCTATCAAACAGGCAATTCTGATGTCAGGAACATAATTTTATCATCACAAGGAAACTTACAGCAATATTAATTACAGTGAAACAAATAAAAGCTCCCAAATTAAATCATCACACATAGCATCTGATTCTGTTAGTGATCAGAAATAGAAAATTAATGAAATCAATAAACCAAACTGACAATGAATATTCTATTACTAAAAATGTTACCAAAATAAGGCTGCTAACATTAACAGACATCACAGATTCAGAGAATTAAGTTATAAAAGAAAGTGTCTGTGGTGCAACAAAAAACTATATGTTTACTACTAAAATCCAAAAGGGATTGGGGGCTGTAATAATGGTTAATGTGTTTAACTCACAGACACAAGGTATGGGGTTTGATTCTCACCTTTGAATGGGAAATTGGCTAGGCTTAAATGGTCCACAAGGGCAGCTAGCCTAATACCTACCAATAAACCTATGAACTCTCTGAAATGCTGTGCACTGCTCCAGTTACTTGCTTAAGCCTCTGCTCTTCTCCATAATGAACAGATGCGTTATATGCATATCAGTACGGTGAAACATCCACTTATACAAACAGACACATCACAATTCAAGTCTAATGAAAACAAACCTGAGTGTGGTGTGGTATGACTGTAACCCTTTTCAGACACAACAACAATAAATTGTAAAATCAAATCATGTTGAGAACTGCAAGCTCACTTCCATAAAAGGCAATTTAACATTAGAGCAATCCTTACATTATTGCCAGATGTATAGCTATATCACCATCTGCCTATGCAATTAATCATAATCAGAAGTTCAACAATTAATGGAGCATCTAACAAACACCTCCTCCTGACTAAGTGTGTGTACAGGGTAGGGAAAGACAGTTTCAGTGCCACACTCAGACCAATATGTACAGCGAACCTAACTGGATAAGCAGAACTATTTAAAAATTCTGGTAGTGCGGAAATGAAAATGGAAAGGCTAACTAGGGAGCTCAAAGAATGGGGAATAAAGTGTGAGGGTTAAGTGAAGCAAGAAACATTCTAAGCAGAGAGAACGGGAAAGGTCAGTGTAAGCAAAGCTGCTGTGGGGAACACATGCACTGAGTGGAAGCAGTACTGTCAATTGTTTAATTATAACTTTACATAGCTGGGTCAGTGCAAGCAGTACTGTCAATTGTTTAATTATAACTTTACATAGCTGGGTCAGTGCAAGCAGTACTGGCAATTGTTTCATTATAACTTTACATAGCTGGGTCAGTGCAAGCAGTACTGTCAATTGTTTCATTATAACTTTACATAGATGGGTCAGTATAAGCAGTACTGTCAATTGTTTCAGTATAACTTTACATAGCTGGGTCAGTGCAAGCAGTATTGTCAATTGTTTCATTATGACTTTACATAGCTGGGTCAGCGCAAGCAGTACTGGCAATTGTTTCATTATAACTTTACATAGATGGGTCAGTGTAAGCAGTACTGTCAATTGTTTCATTATAACTTTACATAGCTGGGTCAGTGCAAGCAGTATTGTCAATTGTTTCATTATGACTTTACATAGCTGGGTCAGTGCAAGCAGTACTGGCAATTGTTTCATTATAACTTTACACAGCTGGGTCTTAAACCAAGAAAGAAGAACTTGGCATACTGCAAAGTTATTTTCAATAAATAATTAGCTGCTTACAACTTAATAACCGAAACAACCGCATGAGTACCTTTGGAGAACTACTGGTTTTGGACATTTAAAATCAAACTCACCATTTAAGCTAGTGATTTTCACCTCATTATTGCCCTAAATATTTTTCTCATTTATGGGATCTTGCAGGGGGTCCCAGAATTCCATTCAACTCCAATTATCAATTTATAAAATATTTTTGCAAGTACATTAAGTCCCATTTATAATTTTTTTAAACATATTTAAATATTTCTGTTGTTTTAACACTTCAATTGTTTAGCATAAGAAGAAAACTATACTAGCTTTTGACTATAAATGTTGTGGATGACTCCTTGGTTAACATTAGCAACTGTGTACAAGGAATCAGTGCACTTGCTAGGCATACAAATGTGGCACTGCTGTGCAGTTCACCCTCAAAAATAAGGTCTCAATAACCCAAACCTACCGTTATAAAAGAGCATGCCTCTCGATTGTCCAAATTTTTGCCTTATATTTTTGGCCTTTTCCTCATAAAATTTGTAGTTTTCTTGCAAATTGCTGGGGATTGAAGTCACTAAATAATGACAGACATTTCAGTTTCAGAATTCATATCCTTCAGAAAGCACATGCCAAGACAAAACCTGTTATTCCTGCAACTTTACAAGATTATAAGGGCAAAATTTAAAATCCACCCCTATTTTTGTGCTCTTGCCCCCCCCCCCCCATTATGTTTGGCTTTGTCTAGAGGTTGAGAGGTATGTAAAAGGGATAAAATGCGGCTAGCATCATGACGAGTTATTTTTAGTGGAAATGTCAATACTAAACTGAATAGCTGCAATAACATCTTTGCAAAGCTTTGCAAAATGCTGTAACATTTACAGCAGTACTTGTTTCTCTTTTAAGAAATGTTCTTGTTCAAATGTAATTCAGCTGCCCAAACAACAAACGTACACACCATATAATTTAAGACAGATGCTGAAATAGCCATCTAACAGATAGACATTCTGAATGTGCAAACTCCATTTCAGTATCACTGTTTTGTGGCACCAATACAGTTGCGGCATACAATGCAATTCCCAGTATGGTTTCAGTGTAGGTAACAGTACCCTTGTTGCAGGCTATAGACCACTGATACTACTGACTCAGTCTTAGAAAAAGATCAGACACAAGGCATATTTTTGGATCTTAAAAGTGTGTGGACAGCTGAATCCTATCACAATAAAATGCACTTGATTGTCTAAACAGAACATTTAATATAAATTCAGGAAATCAGCTTTCCATTTTAAACACTTTTCCTAGCAGGCATTCTTCAAGGGTCTATGCTGAGGCCATTTCTTTTTTCCTCTCATTACACATGTACTTTCAACCGCGGTGGTGGTGCTGCGGTAGCGTTGTCGCCTCACAATAAGACGTTGTCCTGTTCGATTCTCAATTAAAACATCTTCTGTGTGGAGACATGCGTGAATGGGCGTACCTTCCTTGAAGGTTGTACATCAGGGCTGGCAACTCGGTACGTAAAAATCTACTGCCAATCATTAGTGGACTGGAGTTCCGCTGTGGCGACCCCTAACCGGGAAAAGCCGAAAGATACAACAACACATGTACTTTCAACTTCAATTTCTTTCTTTCTTTTGGCTTTTCCCGGTTAGGGGTCGCCACAGCGGAACTCCGGTCCGCTAATGACTGGCAGTTGATTTTTACGTGCTGGCTTGCCGGGCCTAACGCACAACCTTAAATGAAGGAATGCCCATTCACGCATGTCGACATACATAAGATGCTCTAACTGAGAATCGAACAGGCAACGTCTAACTGTGAGGCGACAACGCTACCGGAGCACCAGTACTTTCAACTTCAATAATTACACTAAATGAAAGCTGCATCCTTTTACCTAGATCCTGGTTGACTCTCCACTCTGTAGAAAGTCAGGTACAGAATGATTACGTCATCCTAACTGACTGGGAAGAAGAAAATAACTGCTCGGTAAACAGAAAGAAAAATGCATATATGCTCTTTGGAATTAACAAAAAGTTTAAAACCAAAAGATATTATAAACATCAATGATCTGTTAAGCAACCAACTAGAAAAGAGTCAATCCCGATAAATCTCTCTCAACACTCCTTACCTCATTTTATCTCTCTCCTCAATGTTTATTGCTACTCAAAAAAAATGTATACATATATATATATATATATATATATATATATATATATATATATATATAAAACATACATACATATACACAGGAAATCTCATTTGTTCATAACTATTTAATATGTACACAGTACTAATTTTATTTTTCCTCACAGTGATCTTCACTGAAATGCTTGTGTGCTTTTTAAGAGTGTAACGTGTTTTACAAATTTGAAAGATGGAGAATGTTATGAACTGCCATACAGTCAGTAGTATACCTGTGACAGACTACAGCTATAAAAGCAGTTCAGTCTGCCTTCTTGTTTGGCAGTGCAAACTGATTTATTTTCCCGGCATTGTTCCGTGGTGAAAGCTGTACATGCTCTACCTCCAAACTACAACTATACAACTCTGAAAGCCATGTGTATCAGATATTAAAGAAATGCATCTCAAGAGTGAAGCTTGAGAACTAAATCTTAGCACACAGCCATATCAACAACACTAAAAGCTTATGATCGGTGACCAGATATTAATTCTATGAAGTACACGGAACTTTAGCTGCTCCATGTACTACTAGTGACAGAAAATAAAAGCATAGAACTGTGAAGTGTTTTACTGGCTTTCAAAGAAACAGGCAGAAACAAAGTCCTCTGTAGAACTAATATCTTTAAAAGCCCTTAAACACTTTGTTCTGACACATTTTCTGTTTGTAAGTGTGGGTGTGGCAGAGTGATGTTCTAACAACTTTTGGAAACTGTTTAACCTTCTGCTTGTGTTCTTTGCTGGCCAGCACTGTCTGCTGTTAGCCCCTAGTGCAACACCTGATTTTAACACGTTTTCTTGGGCTTAATGCTGTTAAAATTGGGGTTTCTATCAGTTTGTCGAAGCTTCAGCAGTTCGAACACCATATGTTCGAATTGTGAAGTTCGAAGACTGATTATCGCGAAGCAGCGGAACACTGAATTCTTTCCCAGGGAAAGAATTCAGTGGGTCGTTTCTGTGGCTTCACTATATTCAGCACTGTGGTAGAAAGTTACAGGTCAGGTTCAAGTAAGTGTGCGATTGTGCGGACATTAGGGTTAGGGCACGGGTTAGGTGAGTTAGTGTTAGGGCGTGGGTGAGGTGGGTGTGCGATAGTGACAGACTTTAGGGTTAGGGCGGGATAGGTAAGTTAGGGTTAGGGCGCGGGTCAGGTGAGTGTGGGACAGTGACGGACCTTAGGGTTAGGGTTTGGGTTAAGGTAAGTGGATAGATAGTAGTGTATGTACAGTTTAGTGTAGGGTTAGATGTAGGTTTTTAAGTGTATGTGTGTGGATTGCTGTTTTTTTGATGGGCTTGTGTTGTGTGTGTGTGTTTCTTGGAACAGCGATTTTTTTCTCTGGGAAGAAAATTGCTGTTCTAAGCCTTCGATGTTTTTGCACTTCAAGGTTAGAAGTTCAAACATATGGTGTTCAAACTTCAGCCATTTCGTCTAAGTGATATAGACCCTAAAATTGGGTCTCACACCAGCGACGTGCTTAACAGGTTTATCTTTTTCTTGACTTCAGATTGTAATCTTGGTTCTCAATGCATTACAAGGTTGCCATTTTCTCAGTTTTGGAGTGTGATCAGTGTGCTTCATGTACTGCAAGGTAATTATGCAGCTTATGGTATGCTGCACTGTATCCACTTAACTCATTTCAGAATCCTGCACAGAACAGCATGAAATGCTTTAGAACCAAAACTTACGTATTGTCTCCCACTAACAGCACAACATTTTAATGAAAATGCTCACTTGCCCAGGTAGTACAATAAGTATGCAGATTTTCTACTCTAGCCCTCCAAATGTGCACCAATATGTTACCTTTCAGAAGGTCACCTGATTACCGGTTATAACCTAAACAACACTTCTGTTATCAATAGTCTGCTACACAGCAGGTTATGTCCAATACTTATATGCAAATCAAAGATATGGACCACTTACCACAACTTAAGAACTGATACAGTACAATCTGTTACAGTGCACAGAGCACGTTTTATTTTAGTAACTGGAGAAAACAGCTTTAGGAAAGTTGCCCTCAAAAATTGAATAAGTTGTCTGAAGATATCAGAAATTAAGCAGAATACGAGAACTCCCCAGCCTTACTCATATGTGCTAACCCCAACTCTACCCCTACCCCTACCCTGCCACTAACTCCAACCCTACCCATTAAGATACTAAATATCCATTTCGTAACTGTACCACTGACAAGACACACACAATGTAAAGATAACAGTACCCAGGCATACCAAAACCTCTAGCCCCTTACCCAGTGCTTATACTAACTCTAACCCAGAAACACTTGTATCATGCATGGTGTCAACCCCAATACAGCAAGTTTCAGCATTACTACTCAGTTCTACTTACACTAAATTTGATTTTGCAGACTTCAAATATTCCACTACACAACAATACTTAACCAATTCAGACACAGAAAAATCCTTCAACGAATAGTGAATTCGACCAAATGTAATGTACCCAATAACTTTAAAGGCAAACTGAAAACAGTATCTAAAATAGGCTAGCAAATGCAACTGCTTCAGAGAAGATGGTTAATAAGGCAGCAACAACCAAACCTCTTTAATACAAAAACAATGTAATGTCTTATATATAATTAGTAAACTAAAAAAGAAGTTATGTACTCACCATAACGTTCCATCTGACTAGGTAACTTCATTTGTCAGCAACCTGTGGGTATCGGATCCGACCTGGATCCGAGCCGGCAGCTTTCCAAGCTAAATATCTGAGCTCCAAGCTCCTCCCCTTACCCATAATACCCTGCTACCTCCTTCCAGCCCTCAGATCGCATTTGCCCATTATACAATTTCACCAAGACAAAACAACAACCTAAAAAACATCCTAACCTAGCGAATACCAACAGGCTGAATCATTGTAGGATTCAGATAACCAAAGGACCAGGTTAGGGGCAAGGAGGGGGGGGGGTCAGTTGCTGACAAATGAAGTTACCTACTCAGATGGAAAGTTATGGTGAGTACATAACTTCTTTATCTGAAGTAGTTAACTTCATTTGATCAGCAACCTGTGGGACAGAGTCCCCAGCTACCAAACATTTGGGACGTCCTTAAGGAAAGATATTCCGGAGCACTGCAGAACCAAAAGCTGCCCTTCCTCTGGATATTAAATCCAATTTATAATGAGAGATAGAGGTATGACAGGAAGCCCAAGTAGCCGCAGAACAAATGTCATCCAAGGGCACTTTTGACCAGAACGCAGCAGAAGTAGTCATAGAACGTGTAGAATGAGCATGAACCCCTACGGGCTCTGGCCGACCAGATATCTTGTATGTGAGCAAAATGCATTATGAAATCCATCTAGCTAAAGTCACCTTCGACACTGGCTTACCTAAGAATGGCTTCGCAAAGAAAACAAAGAGCTGCTCTGACTTGCGAAAAGCAGCTGTTCTGTGCAGGTAAAAACGCAATTGTCTATGAACATTTAACAAATGAAGTTTGTATTCCCCTTTATTCTGATAGTTAGGGAAGAAAACTGGTAGATTAATGGACTGATTGATGTTCGCCTCGGAAGCCACTTTAGGTAAGAAGGAAGGGTTAGTCCTGAGAGAGACTCTGTCCTTATGGAAAACAAGATATGGGGGTTTAGTACAAAGGGCCTGGAGCTCTGACACCCTTCTAGCTGAGGTAATAGCTATTAGGAAAGCAGTTTTCCAAGATAAGAATTTTAAATCAACAGAAGCTGCGGGCTCAAAGGGTGGTCCAGTTAGAGCCTGAAGGACCAAAGTTAGGTCCCCATGGGGGAACAGCATTCCTAGTAGGAGGTCTCAAAAGGAAGGTGCCTTTCAGGAAGGTCTTACAAATCTTAGTGGAAGCTAAAGGACTAAGATTGTCTCCAATGTGAAAATGGGAAATGGCAGCCATTTGAACCTTTACAGTAAAAGAAGTGGCCACTTGCTGAAAAATATGAGATAGGAAATCAAGCACGGCTGGAATGGGAGCAGTGAAAGGATCCAAATTCCTATGCGAGGCCCAAATGGAAAACTGTTTCCATTTGCTGTTGTAAACCTTCCTGGTAGAAGGCTTATGCACCGCTACCAGGATGGATCTAACTGCAGACGAGATACCGGGAGTCCTGGCAACTAATGGAACTGAATCAACCAAACTGAGAGCTTGAGGTCGTCCAGATTCGGAGTTTCTAATCCCGAAGGATGAGAAATCAGATCCGGGATGGGATGTAAGATCCAAAGAGGAGCTACAAGATGAGACCGTAGGTGCAGGAACCAGGTTTGACGAGGCCAGAATGGGGCTAGGAGGATAATCTTGTTCCCCAACTGACGAGCTTTCTGTAAAAATGTTGTCATTAACGGAAGAGAAAGATAAGCATAAAGAAGACTGGATGGCCAAGCCTGGACTAGAGCATCTCTGAGGCTTTCCTGGGGGGGGGGGATTAGAGTGAAATACTCGCTGCACTTCGCGTTTGAAGGCGATGCGAAGAGATCGCAGCAAGGCAATCATCTGTTTCGCTACTAAGGGGTTCAGAGACCACTCGTAAGGTGAGAGGATAGTTCGACTCAGCTTGTCCGCTAGGATGTTGGACCGACCAGGAATGTGTGTTGCTAACAGAAAATGGTTGGTGGATATCGCCCAATCCCAAACTCTCATGGCCTCTCGGCAAAGATGGTAAGACCTGCCCCCCCCCCCGTTTGTTGATGTACTAGACCACTGACATGTTGTCTGTCTGAATTGCAATAGTCCCTGGAGGGAGAACGGTATGAAGAGCTTGCAATGTTAGAAGTACCGCTCTCATCTCCAGAATATTGATATGAAAAATGGTCTCTATCTGAGTCCATGTACCTTGGACAGTTCTGCCCATGCAATGCCCCCCCCCCCACCCAAGGCGAGAAGCGTCCATGGTTACCGTGGCTTGGGGTTGTGGCATTATGAAACGTCGTCCTTCCCGAAGATCTCGAGATTGGAGCCACCATATGAGGGAATTTCTGCAAACTCTGCTGAGGGGGACTGGAGAGTTCAATGGGTGTTGAAGGATGGACCACTGGACCTGCAAGGTCCACTGGAGAATCCTCATGTGCAAGCGAGCTAAGGGTGAAAGGTTGACTGCTGCTGCCATGGAGCCTAAGGCTCTCAGGACTAACTCCACTGATGGGGCTGGAAATTGAAGGAGTGCTAGAACGTGAAGGGTTAAGCTGTGAAGTCTGTCTGACGTCAAGAAGGCCTTGGTCTGAAGCGTGTCTATTCTGGCCCCTATGAAGTCCAGGACTTGGACTGGTTGAAGGGATGATTTCTTGTGATTTATAGTGATCCCCAACTTGGAGGCTAAAAGCAGGAAGCAATCCCTGGCTGAGCAGAGTAGATGCCTGGTGGAGGCGGCAAGGAGCCAGTCGTCCAGGTAAGGAAAAACCTGTATTCCCTAAAGTCTCAGGTGGGCCGCTACAACTGCCATGACCTTGCTGAACACCCTGGGGGCTGTGGTGAGGCCGAATGGTAGGACCCTGAACTGGTAATGACTGGCCCCCAACCGAAAGCGGAGAAACCTCCTGGATCGCCTGTCCATGAGAATGTGGTAGTACACATACTTAAGGTCTATGGAGCACATCCAGTCGTTCTCCTGCAACAGGGGGAGAATGAATTGAAGAGTGACCATCCAGAATTTCTCCTTGGCAATGAAGAGGTTCATTGCAGAAAGGTCGAGAATTGGTCTTAAGTCCCCCGTCTTTTTTGGCACCAAAAAGAACCTGGAGTAGTTGTCTAACCCGGACTGGTATGGGGGGATGTGCTGGATGGCTCTTTTTTCTAGCAGCTTCTTTATTTCTAAACTGCATCCTCCCTCTGACTGGGTGGAACATCGGGGAGGCGCCTTGATTGAGGAGGAAGATTTATGAAGGGAATAGAGTAGCCTCTGGATATTATTCGAAGCACCCAGCGATCTGACGTGATGGACTCCCATTGTGCCAGGTGCTTCAAAAAACGCCCCCGACTGCCTCCAGAGAGGAGCAGTCGGGCAACCCCTCAGGGCTGCTGCGTGGGTTGATCGGAAAAGGGTTCCCGTGACCCAAAATTCTTCGCCCCCCCTCTGCCTCTGGGCCGGCGTCCACCTTGTCCCCCCCTGCCTCTGAAGAACGAAGGGTCCGGAGCGTAACGGGACTGCTGAGACTTCTGGAACCACATCTTCTTTTGTCCTCGCTGGTTCCTGGAAAAGGACCTTTGAGGAGTCGAGAAGCGGATTCCGACAGCAGGCAGCGTCTTCCCGTCTTTCTCGCTCTGGACCAATGTATCACGGATGGTCTTGCTAAACAGGGTAGAACCGTTGAAGGGAGCGTTCGCGAAGGACGCCTTGAAGGGTTCCGCAAAATCGCAAAGTCGGAGCCAGGCATGACGCCGTAAGGTGATGCCTGATCCGCTGGCTCTAGCGGCCCCCTCAGTGGCATGGGAGAATAGCCGCATAGACGTGTTTGATACAAATTTTAGAGTGGTCATGCGAGTCGTGAAGGTCTGTTTTTCCTCGGCTGACATTGACTCAGGGGGAGACTCAGCGTACTCCTTCGCCAGATCCCGCTGAAGCCTAATCACATGGGCCAAGTAATTCAGCGCCCTTATGGAAAAGGTAGCCGAAGCAAACATCCGCTTTCCGATACGATCCATCATCCGAGACTCCTTATCAGGAGGATGGACCGAGGAACTATCCTGTGCCAGTTCCTTCTTGGTGGCAGCTGCCACCACCATGGCATCTACCGGGGAACCTTTACTCCACACTGTCCTATCCACAGGGAGGCTAAGAATCTTATCTGGTCTCTTGGGGATTGGCTCTACAGTGTCCGGCTCTTCATAGGTTCGTACTAGACTATCTGCCCTAGGGCATTTATAAGCCTAGCCAGAGTGTGTGTGGCTTTCACCACCCCTTAGGATGAGAATACTACGCCCTTTTAGGGTTTAGTTTACTGTGCCTCTGTCTAGTAGTGACACAGAGATGACCCCCGGGGTAAACCTACGATCTCCCATCCACTCGTCAAGATTTCTCTTGAATAGAGTCAGTGAGGGGCTCTGCCTAACATGGACAGGGATTCTGTCCAGAGTGTAGGGAGCCTCTGGGTTATGAATCTGTCCCTCCAGCACGTCCTATTTATTTCTGTGTTGAGATTTAAGTCTCTTGCTCTCGTGGCTCTGATGGATTTGGATTTTCTGAGGTGGAGCATGTCCATTAATTCTGGATTGGTCATGGCCTTGTACGTCAGGCACAGATCACCTCTGAGTAGGCGGTATGCGACTGAATAGAGCTGGAGTTTTTTCAGTTGGGCAGCATATGACATATGTTTAAGACCCTTTATCCTCTTGGTGAGGAACTTTTGGGGTCTTGTAGTAATGAGGTCTACCAGGGGGTTGGCCGGAGGGGACACCCAAGAGGTAGACGGGCCTGCGTCAAATGCCTCCAGAAACACCGACTCATCCGAGGAAGGCTTTTGGGCTGACCACCCCCCTTTTAGGCGTAGCATTTCCATAATGTCTCCAAAGCAGACATCCTCGGGGGGGGGTGTGACCTGGGGGAACCTTCTCCTTCCTCTAAATCGGTGTCATCCGTGAGGGACTTGGGGAAGTCCAAGTGCCTCCTCTTACACTTGCGTTTGTGAGGGACCTTCTCGGTGGGACTGTCCGAGGAGGGCTCACCAACAGGGTCCTTCTCGGTGGGACAGTCTGAGGAGGGCTCACCAACAGGGTCATGTTCCTCCAGTGTAACTGGGTGGGGCATCGACGCAGGCTGTCCCTGGAGCCGGATGATGGAAGACAAGCCGTTCTGCGAGGGAGTGTTGGCTGGGTCCGTAGCATGAGCAGGGGGCCTCGAACCTCTCGAGAGGACCCTCTCCACCACGTCAAATGCTGAAGGTGAGCCGCTATCTCTCGGTTCCATGAGCAACACTCTCAGATCCGACGCGGGGATCAGCATCGGAGCCGAAGCGATCGGACCTGAAAGGGAAGTGTGCTCTGACTGCAATGGAGCCGAAGACACACTTACCCCCTCAGATCCGACACATGGCTCTCGGCCCCGAGAGCTCGGATCCAAAAAGGGATCCGACAAACTGGAGGGCATGGCCGGCGTTGAAGTAGCAACTACTATCGGCGCCGACTCCCTGCCTCCGAGACTGCTCAGATCCAACGGCTCCGAAACCCGATAATTGATCGGAGAAGGAGCTATGGGGGCAAAAAAAGGGGCTGAGCTCCACCCCTGGTGGGGGGGGGGGGCAGGAGCACTCCCATCTGCATCTGGGCTTGGAGAAAGAGACTCATCAACCGGTCCATGTCAGCGTCTGAAAGGCTTCTTGTCGACCTAGAAGAAGCTGCCAAAGCCGGCCGGGAAGGCCGCCGCGACGACCGAGAAGATGGCCAGGGCTCCTCCTCTGGCTCCCGCGAGAAACGCGGAGAACGGAGCCTAGAGGGGGAGGACCCAGGAATCTTCAGGGGAGAAGAGAGCTGCTTAGCCGGCGGGGCCGAGGTGGCTGAGTCGGCCCGCCGCTTGTGGCTCCTATGCTTCTCTCTATCTGTCTCTCTCTCTCTCTCTCTCCTCTCTTTCCTCTTGGAGTCCTTCTCTCCCTAGGAAATGGAGGGGCATTGAGTCCCAGCCAGGGGAGAAAGCACAGCTGACTGAGCAGCCACAACCGTGGCTGGAGCCACTGAGGGAGAGGAGGAAGAAGCAGAATCGGCGGGTATAAGACCCACCAGGATCAGCTTGTTCCTCCTTTCCCTCAGAGCCCGGGGGTTAAAGGCTGCGCAAATATGGCAGCCCGATGATAAATGAGCTACCCCCAGGCAAAGAACGCACTGAGTGTGGCCATCGGCTGGGGAGAGCTTATGGCCACACTCAGAGCACTTAGAAAAAATGGCCTTAGGGCCTTCGGCCGTACTCACTACAAAAACACACACACTTACACACAAGAATAAGGGGAACGGAATATACTAAAACTAAGCTAGGCTAATGGGTTTAACAAACACACACGTCTCAAACTTTGCAAAAAATGGATAATTTTACACAATACTCACTACCTAACCGCCAGGAGCTCGTAACTCATGCTTGTTAAAGCCGTGGCAAATGAGATCTGGGGGCTGGAAAGAGGTAGCAGGGTATTATGGGTAAGGGGGAGGCACTTGGAGCTCGGATCTTTAGCTTGGAAAGCTGCCGGCTCAGATCCAGGTCGGACCCGATACAGACAGGTTGCTGATCAAATGAGGTTAACTACTTCAGATCACTATATTTTGAACCAAACCCACTGTAACATTTATTTTACCTTCCCTTTCAACCTCTCTTAAATCTACAGCAAATTCAGTCCTAAGTAGTCTTAAACAAAACATTTTACATAGACACTTTTATAACTCTAACTGCCTAGCCTTACTATTGTCTCTCTTACCTCTCCTTAAGTTACCCTCTTATAAATTCCCTTAACCCTTGCCTTTGCTATATTTTTTTCTCTCATTTCCCCACAATGAGAAGTTATGTACTTCATAATAATAAAAGCTGTATGATCATGGTCCATCGTCTTCACTGGGATTTTAACCACAGGATTTAACTCAGCAAAATAAACTTTCCCAGGCTTTAACACCTCATTTTTACCCATAATGTTCCATCTCTTAACTAACTCACCAGATCTGAAGTGAACCACTCAAGAGCACAGCATACTCAGAATAAACAAAATACATCTATGTACACATATAATAACTAGATAGTAGATACTCCCCTTATTAGACTCTGTCTGGTAAGACCAGGGGATGAAGGATGTCTATAAACAGGATGAATCACAACCATGTAAATTTATCATTATGGTAAGTATGTAACATTTGTATCTGACATGGTCTGGGTCATCCTCTTCAATACCATTAGGACAGAGTCCCTACTTTGTTTTCTTGAATGACATCACAAACACTTACTTATATGACTCTGATTATGAAGGTAGACCTAGACATAGAAATCACATCCAGTGTTTAGGAGAAGCTCATGTCACAGATGTGCAAATGTCATTGAAGGGTAAGTTTTTAAAACAATGCTTAATATCTACTCACTGATCTAGTGGAATGCGTTGCAGGCATAATAGGCAGGATAGTGTTTTACTTGCTATAACAAAATATAAGGCACTTTGAAAGTCAGCTGGACAGAGTGAACCTGTGGTAACTGTAGCCCAATTTGTTAACAGCATAGTTAAAAACATTCTTTTTTTTCTCCATATTGACTTTGTTCTATGCAGAATTTCAGCTGCCTATGCACATCCATACAATGTAGTAAATACTCTCCTGTACTGGAGTAGTTTGGAAAGAATATTGGTAGATTAATTAGTTGATTTAAATTTGGCTACATTGATACTTTTGGCATAAAGATTGGATATGTGGACAAGAGCACAACATCCTTCTGAAAGGCCAAGCACCAAGTTTTGCACACAAGGCTTGAAAACTTCAAAAATCCATCTTGCAGAAGTAATAACTACAAAATAGAATTTTGCCTGAAAGATGCGTCAGGCCTAACTTGCAGATTAATTTGAAGTGAGGCAATGTTAACTTTTCTAAGACAAAATATAAATCTAGTGGGGGTAATGGGATCCTTAAATGGGATTCTGACGTGGGGCATACCCCTTAAAAAAATAGGCACACTTTTAGTGAGACAGTGGAAATGTTAAGAAAACCTTTATAGAAATCTGAAACGGCTTAAAAATCACATCTGATAGAAGAGTTGCTAAGCTGGAATAAGTTGACTGAAGATATCAGAAATGAAATGGGGTATGATAAAGTACAGTTTTGTACCTACCATAAATGTAGATGTTCGAGTGCTAATACAGCTGCAGTAATCACAGATGGGTTTTCTGCCGTCAGGCGGTCCCTCGGTCGGCCGAATTCCAAAGTCTTGGTCCGGCGTCAGTTGTCGTCGCTCTCTCTTCTGACGTCAGTGAGGCCAGAGTATATAAGACACAGCCGACGCCATGTTCTTCAGTCTTTCTTGCCCCAGATGTCAGGTGCCCCCCGAAAGAAGGCAATACATAAATTATGCTTATATGCGTATACATGTAATGCAATATAATCCAAAACAGTGGTTGCAAGCAAATAAACCTTAGAAGGATAACCCAGTCAGGCTGTATGAAGAGGTTGTTAGGCCCCATGCCTTTACCAAGTGGGGAAGGAGGGAGGGAAACCTGTACTGCAGCTGTATTAGCACTCGAACATCTACATTTATGGTAGGTACAAAACTGTACTATGTTCATCGTGCATACAGCTGCAGTAATCACAGATGGGTAGAATCCCAAAGCTACGCACAGGGTGGTAGGTACTAGGAGGAACTGGGTTGAGCCAGAATGCCCTGCAAAACAGCAGTGGCAACGCCTGCTCTTGTTCTGGAATATAAAGGCAGGTGGTAGTGTTTTGTGAAGGTATGTACAGAGCTCCAAGTGGCTGCCTCCAGAATATCTTTGGTAGGAACTCCTCTGAGGAAGGCTGTAGAGGTAGCTGTGGCCCTGGTGGAGTGTGATCTGATACCTGTAGGAACAGATTTCCCATGATAGGAATAACAAAACCGTATGCAGTGGTCTATCCACTTTGAAATAGTCTGCTTGGAAACTGGCTTCCCTTGAGTCCCTACAGCATAGGACACAAAGAGTTGTTCTGATTTCCTGAAGGACTTTGTTCTGTCCAAATAGTAACGTAGCTGCCTATGGATATCTAAGGAATGTAGCAGCCTTTCCCCTTTGTTTTGAGGATTGGGGTAAAAGGTAGGAAGGTGTATGGCTTGATTTAAAGCTATCCTAGATACCACTTTAGGCATAAAAGATGGGTTGGTACGAAGGGAGACCCTGTCCTGATGGAAAATGAGAAAGGGCTGCACCGCCATGAGGGCCTGTAATTTTATTTTATTTATTTATTTATTTTACATTTGTTAACCGGGCTAGTCTAACTGGATATATTTCCATTTTCAGTAGAGGCCCGGGGAGAAAAGCTCCACATAGAGATAAACACAGTTACATAGTATGCAAAAATGAGCTGAAATAAAAAGGAGGTGGGAATAGACAAATATGCAGGATAACATCATAGGATTCAATATTCACATAACATCATAGGATTCATCATTCACACACAAAAAAAATAAAAAATGGAAACTTATTTCACGTTATTTTATAGGAAGGTTATAAAAAGAAAGTAAAAGAGAAAAAAAAATATTCAAAATGAAAAGAGTGAGTAGATCAGTTAAATTTATACTGTCAGTAAAAAGAAATGCACCTAAAGGAGGAGAAGGATATTAGAGAGGTAGCACTTATAAAATGATGGTAGTAAAGCTTGGACATCAAAAGAAGGAAGAAGGAGAGGGAGAGGGAGGAGTAGAGGAGATTAGTGGGAGATTTAGTCGGGGTTACAGCAGGGACATAACCAGTGATTTTTAAGGTAAGTTCTAAGTTTTTGTTTGAACAGAACAGGAGTTGGAATAGAAGTAAGTTCAGTAGGAAGTTGATTCCAGTGTTTACCAATGGCGTTAGAGGAAAAGGGAGTCACCAGCAAGGTTGTTGGATTTAGTTAAAGTTACTAGGAGTTTGCTAGAGGAACGAAGTGAGTTTAGGTTAGAGTAAGGGGTAAAAAGTTTGGAAAGTGCAGGAGTGTTATTAGGTTGATAGAAAGCTCTTTGGACAAAGGAAAGTTGGGAAAGAAGCAACATATTTTCTAATTCCAGCCAGTGAAGTTGCTGAAGGTTCAGACAGTGGTGAGTTCTAAATTGATTGCCAGTCACAAATCTAGCAATACTATTATATGTGTTAGCCAGTTTAGAGAGATTGTTTTTCTTCAGGTTAGTGTAAATTGGTGAGGCATAGAGAAGAGTTGAAATAAGGTGAGAGTGGGCAAGAGTAGCTTTGGCTGCCGGGGTTAAGAATGTTCTAATTCTGTAAAGGGAGCCCAGTTTTCTGTTTACAGTTTTAATGGTATTATTGATGTGACAATCATAGGTAAGGTTGTTGTCAATCATGACACCTAGCAGTTTGGTAGTGGAGTCAGCTGATATGAGGGTGCCATTAATAGATGAGATAGAGAAATCTAAAGTGGGGGACCTAGTAGTAGGTTTAAAGAGGAGGAGTTTTGTTTTTTTAGCATTTAAAAGTAGGCAGTGTTTTAAGAACCATGCTTCTACTGTGTGGAATACATTATGAGTAATAGTTTGAAGCTCTGGAATGGTTTTAGCTGAGCAAATAAGAGTGGAGTCATCAGCATATTGTATGCATGTAGCTTGGGGAATAGCTGCTTGTAGGTCATTTATAAAAAGGGAGAATAGGAGAGGTCCAAGAATAGAGCCTTGTGGGACACCAAGAGAAATTGGGAGGAGAGAGGAGAGTTTGTTATCCCAGAGGACTGCCTGTTTCCTGTTAGTGATAGGAAGTAAACCATAGGATAGCCTTTGGTTCTAGAGCAAGAGATTCTAGGATTTTTATGAGGAGGGGGTGGTTAACCATGTCAAAGGCTTTGGACAGGTCAATAAAGAGTGCAGAAGAAAGAATATTATTATTGCGGTTTGTGTTTATGAAGTCAGTAAAGGAAAGAAGAGCAGTGGTAGTACTATGAAAAGGCCTAAAGCCGTGTTGACAGGGAGTTAGAATGTTATTTTTAGTTAAGTAATTCATTAGTTGGTAGTGAACACATTTTTCCATGATTTTTGCTAGGGGAGACAAGAGTGCTATAGGCCTGTAATTAGAGTATTCATTGGAGTTACCTCCTTTATGTAAGGGTATAATGTGTGAGATTTTCCAGATGTCAGGTATGGTTCCTTCATTAATAGTTCTGCTAATAAGGATGGATATGGGATAGGCTATAACCTTAGCTGCTTTTTGGAGGAATTCTGATGGAAGTTGGTCAGCCGATGGGGTACATGGTTTAAGTTTTTGGATGCATTTTTGGATGAAGGTGGTGGAGATATGTTGTATAGTGAAGGTTGGTTGATTAGAAGCTGCATGAACAGGGATGCTAGAATTGTCAAAGGAAAGGTGAGAGGCCAGAGAATTGATAGTATTAGTAAAGAAGGAGTTGAAAGCATTGGCAGTTTCATGGGAAGAATTTTTTTCGGATCCAGAGGGAGAGGGAGTGGTAGTCTGTCCGGGGTGAAGAAGTCTATTCAAGGTTGACCAGAATTTTTGGGGATTATTATGATTAACTTGTTGGAGGTTACTATAGTAGTTTTTTTTGTCCGAAATAATAGCTTTTTTAGTACTATTTCTTAAGTGTCTGAAGGTCTGTTGATCAGAGGGAGATTTACTAGTTCTCCATTTTATCCAGGATTTGTTTCTGAGTAACATTTTGTGCCTTGTTTCCTTAGATAGCCAGGGGGCAGGTTTAGTTTTGACTCTGATAGTTCTTTTTGGTGCATGATTATCTAGGATTGATAGAAATGTGGTGTTAAAATATTGAACAGCTTCTTCTAGAGGAAGAATTTTAGAGGTTTCCAGTTACAGGCATTTAGTTCAGTGTTAAATAGGATGGGGTTGAAATTTTTATTACTACGAGAGGTTCTGATGGTAGGGGCATTAGTAGCAATATTCTTCTTTCTTATGATATAGGTTAAGTTGTGATCGCTAATGTCATCTGGCAAAGTGCCGGTTTGATATTGTAGCTGTGGTTTATTAACAAGAATCCAATCTAGTATACTTTCTTTGTTGTTAGGTTTATTAATCCTAGTGGAGGTATTTATAGTCTGAGTAAAGCCATGGAGATTAATATGAGAGACTGGGTTATTAGTATTAACTGATGACCAATCAAGGTTGAAGTCTCCAAGTATTACAGTTTCTTGTGGGTAGGTGGATGAAACCCAGCTAAGGAGATTTTCTATTACTATGGAGTTATTTCCAGGAGGTAGATAGGTACAGATAATATATATGGCTTTATTTGGGTTCAGTTGTAGCTTTGATATAAGGAGTTCAGTTTTGGTGTTCTCCAGGGGAGCATAGGGTACTAAGGATATATTTAGTTCAGTCTTAAATATGAGTGCTACTCCCCCACCTTTGCGGGTATTGCGGTCTTGTCTTAAAATGTTGTAACCTGGGGGAATGATTTCTGTATCCCTAGTGAGGGGTTTTAACCAGGTTTCCGTTAAACATAGGATGTCGAAAGAGTAATATTCAAGAAGAGAGTGGAGATGGGTGACTTTGTTGTTAACACTTCTGATATTAAGGTGTCCTATGAGTAAGGAATGTGCATTAAGGGTTGGTAAATGAAGGGAAGAGTTTGAGATAATAGGTGTGCCTTCAGAGGAAATAGTAGAGGGTCCTGGGTTTGGATGTATATCGCCATCTACCAGGGTAGAGGGGTTGTATTTTAAGTGAGGCTTACAGGTAAACAACATTAAATATTTTAGTTTCCTTAACATGAGATTATTAGATTTAATATGGGATAATCTGTGATATTTGGCTAAGAGGTAGGAAGAGGTAGAAGTAATGTTTGAATGTGTGAACTTTGGGGTTATTAAATCTGAGGCAGTTTGTTTGGAAGAGGTTTTAAAGTGATAATTATATTTTATTTCATAAGAGGTCAGGAGATAGGGTAGTGTGAGTACTAGAGAAGAAATAAACAGGGGTAATAGCTTGGCTGGGTTTTGTTTTATTATAGAGGCCATGGATGGCGTTTTGTTGGTTTTAGAAGACATGTTGAGGAGTGGATAAAAGGAACTCTCAGAGTAAAGGTTGGGCTATGACTATAGAGTAAGTTGGAGAAACTTGGTGGGAAGAGCCAGGGTATTAGCTTAGGTGTAGGAGGGAGGGGGGATGAAAAGGAAATGGTATGGTAGTAACCAGTGGGTGGAGATTTACAATTGAGGTTGGTGTTATGGATAGGTGGGATTGCTTAGGGGGTGTGGAAAGTGAGGTATAAGGGTACGTGGGGTGGGTGGGATAAGGGGGTAGGGAGGGGAGCGGAGCGGGGCAGAAACAAACAGTTTCAGGTGAAAACAATCAGTGAAGTGCAGATCGTACAGGTGAGTTAACCAAGGGATATGTGAAAGTTAGATGGCAAAAGGTAGGAGTGAGTAGATGCTAGAAGTAGTAGGGAAAGTAGATAAAGGTGGAGGGGCATAAAGGGACTAACAGAGGGTAAGATAAAGAGAGTTTACTGGGGAGGAATTACTTCCAGAGGGGAATATCTATAAGAGAAGGGCGCCACCTAGAGGCAACAGCAGGTACTGGAACCGTGGCTACTTACAGGGCTTACTGCATACAGTAAGAGGCAAGGTTGCTGGGGATACTAATGGAGACCTTTGGTCTGTTGGTTGGAAGAAGCAATGTTTGGCTGCTGGCTGACCTGGCTTTGGGTTGTACAGTTACACTGAGAGAAAAGCTAACAACTGTTAATTACAGATTGCAGGAACTGTAGGACATACTTTCTTCTATCTTTCCAGGAGAGTGCTCCCAAAAGAGGGTTGGCGTCGTTCCTTACAGTAGTATAGGAGGCAGCAGTCTTAGTTAGGTTATTAGATCCCAGACCTAGTAGTGGTCAGGAGGTGATATAGCTGGGAAAAGAGGGGAGAAGGAGAAGATTTAAATATAGGGCAAACAAAACCTTGGTAAAGCTCTACCATGAATACAGTAATCACTCTTCTAGGAATACAGACAAATCCAGCCTCAATTCCTAGTGGAGGAAAAAGCAGGCAACAGCATACAAAAGCTATCTTATTATCAAATCCTACTCCCACCAGCTAGTTCAGAAACTTCATATCTCTATGTACTAACTAACAAGTTTAGCTAAGCATTTCATAGCATACAGAGCAAGACAATGGTAGTCTCAAAGAATAGAAACACTAAATCTACAAATTATTACACAATAGCGATAAATTGAGCAAACATACATTACTAAATTAAACATTTAAATCAGAGCAGACCAACCTGTGAAAAAGTTTTCCTTAAACTAAAAAATACTGTATGTGCTTACAGCTGAGCAGAGAAGGTTAAAAAAGGGGTTACTTTAATGTTCTAGATAAAGACAACGAAGCATGAAAGGTATGCGTTCGTACTATGGTAGTGCTCAGATGCTTGGTATGGCTACTGCGAAGGAGCACGCTAATGTCTTTGATACTTGGATAGGAAGAAATACATTAAGCACGTGTGGAGTAGCTGAAATAAAACACGCTACTAACTCCACACACTTCAGAGAGGTATTGGGCTAAAAATACACTTTAATTGGGTGCTTGTCACCAAGGGTTGTGATCCATATGCTTGGCTTTATGGAGCGGGTAAGGCGCGAAAACCGGCCCACGGTAAATGAACCAATTCCCTGTCAAGCAATGCGGTCTTAATTCCCTACTGCTGTTCACATATTATAAACCAATTCCTCATCGAGCAATGCAGTGTTCTTTCACTAATACTGACAGTAAAGTATAGTGGCAAGCTTGCAGACTTATCTCTAATCAGTGAGATATAACAGGCTTATCGCTAATCAACATTAGCCATACTGGCGATAAGCAGTGATTCTTGTAGCACTCAAACAGTTATACAGTAAACAGTGCAGCAGTAGTAACAGTATTGGAATGGCAAAAAATAAAAGCAGTAACAGAGCAATTCCGAAACTCTACGAGCTGAAGTGATAGCCAGAAGGAAGGCAGTTTTCCAGGACAAATATTGCAATTCTGTTGAGGCAGCTGGTTCAAAAGGAGGCAATGTTAATTTTTCTAGTATATGATTAAGATCCCAGGCTGGTATTGGTTGTTTCCTTGGTGGTCTAATATTCTTAGCCCCTCTGAGGAACTGTCGTAAGAGTGGGTGAGAAAATAAAGGAGGATCCGTGTTGTATTCTGCAGAAATAGCTGAGGCATGGATTTTTATGGAAGAAAATGAAAGTCCACTGTTCAGCAGCTCAGCTAGATACTGTAATACCTGAGGCAAGTTCAGTTTTCTAGGGTCCTGGCCTTTTTTCGCATTCCAAGAACAAAACCGCTTCCATTTTGCGGAGTAAGCTTTTCTAGTTGATGGTCTTCTGGCCTCCAAAATGACATCCTGCACCTCCTTGGAGAGTAGGGTCTGTTGTGGTGTTAAGGAATTTTCCATGCAGCGAGATTGAGTGTTTTCAGCTGACTGTGGAGAGTTTTGTAACTGTGCTGAGTCAGCAGAAGTGGCATTAGAGGCAGGGACCAGGGAGGAGTATGTGTTAGGCTCCTCAGCAATGGGTACCAGTGTTGCCTTGGCCAATTCTGGAGCAATCAGTATCATCTTCGGTCTGTCTGCTCTTGCTTTCAAAAGTACCTTGGGCAGAAGAGGCAGAGGTGGGAATGCGTAAACTGTCCATGCTGTCCAACTGAATGAAAGGGCGTCCACTCTCCGGGCCTTTGGATGAAAGGTCCTCGAACAAAACTTTTCCAATTGATGATTCCTGTAGGAGGCAAAAAGATCTATGTCTGGCCTCCCCCACACTTGGTTTATTTCTGCAAACACCTGCGGATGTAACTTCCATTCGTGTGGATCTGTCATATTTCTGCTTAATGTGTCTGCCAGTGTGTTTACCAATCCTGGCAGGTACTGTGCTTGAAGTTCGATTTGCCATTCCAGAGCCAAGTTCCAAAGGGTCATGGCTAGTCTGCACAAGGGGTATGAATGTGTTCCTCCTTGTTTGTTTATGTACCACATTACTGTGGTGTTGTCTGTTCTTATGAGTAATTGCCCTGGATGCAGGAAGTCCTTGAAAGCTGTAATTGCATTTATTACTGCTAGCATTTCTTTTTGATTGATGTGGAGGTGCTTTTCTTTTTGGGACCATTTGCCCTGGATGCACCTGTCCGTCATGTGCGCCCCCGAAGCGTAATCTGAGGTGTCTGTTGTGCTAACTTGCTCTGCTTGAGGCTTGCAGAATGGGAGGCCTGTGTTTGCTTGACATGCTTGGGCCCACCATAGAAATTCCTTTTGCAAACATGGGATTATTGGTAGTATTGTTTCCAAACTGTGACTGTGTTGAGACCATAGGTTTTTTAGGTACCACTGAAGTTTCCTCATATGCAGCTTTGCACATGGGATTAAAAGAATGCAAGATGCCATGAATCCCAGAGCCTGCAGGATTTTCCTTGCAGTAAGCCTGGTACTTTTTGCTAGTATTTTGAAGTACTGAGATAGTTGCCCTTGTTTTTCTGGCATAAGATAGGCCATCTGGGTGTTTGTGTCCAAGTTGGCACCCAGGAAGGTTATTTTCTGAGATGGTGTTAGCCTTGATTTCTCTTTGTTGATTGTATATCCCAGGGCATGCAATAGCCGTGTCACATATGTCAGATGTTCCAGAAGTATGTGCTTGCTGTCTGCTTGGATCAGGCAGTCGTCCAAATAAGGGTAAATTTGTATCCCTTGAAGTCTGCAGTAGGCAATCACTGATGCCAGGCACTTTGTGAATACTCTGGGCGCAGTAGATAAGCCAAAGGGCAATGCAGAGAACTGATAGTGGATTGAACCTGCAAGAAATCTGAGGTATCTTCTGCAGCTTTGTCTGATTGGGACATGCAGGTATGCTTCCTTGAGGTCCAATGTTACCAGCCAAAACTCCTTGCCCAGCATGGGAAGAAGTTGCTGTAATGTGAGCATCTTGAATTTTGGTACGAGTAGAAATGTGTTTAGGATGGATAAGTCCAAAATGGGTCTCCAGTCGGTTCCTTTCCTTGGTACCAGAAAAAGTCTTGAATAAAAACCTTGACCTTGTTCGTGAGAAGGTACCTCTTGAATAGCTCTCATGTTTAAGAGCTTTGAAATTTGTAGTTGTGCCTCTGCCCTTTGATTCTGTGGCAGGTTTGGCATGCCTCTCATTTTTGGAAGAGTGTGGAAATGAAATTTGTAGCCTCTGTTTATAATGTCCAGGATCCATTTGTCTGTTGTGACAATATGCCAATTGTTTGCAAATAATGCTAGCTTTCCTCCCAAAGGTGCTGCCAGCTGGGACGTGCTTGGCCTGGAAATGAGGGAGTCATTGGGTTTGCTTCCTGTATTGTTGTGCACTGTCCTCGCCACCTCTTGGTGCTGGAGTTTGCCATTGTCGTCCTCTATATGATCCTTGTGATTGCCCTCTGCCCCTTGCGCCTGTATCTACCTCTTTGGGGCTTGTCAGTGGCTGGAAAGGACCAGTTCTTTGAAGGCCAATTTCTGCTAAAATGTGGTGGTTGGACCTGGAAAAAGGTTGTGACAGTTTGCATGGATTTGGCTTTTTCTTCCATTTTCCGTAATATCTCCTCAGCATTAGTACCAAACAGCATATCCTTTTGTAAAGGAGCATCTAGAAGTTTAGCTTTCACATGATCAGGCAAGTTTTGTTCTCTAAGCCAAGCATGTCTGTGAATGACTGATCCCGTAGCAGCCGCTCTACTTGAAGCCTCTAGGGCATCATAACCACATTGTAAAGTGTGTTTACCCACTTGCTCTGCACTATGCATCATATCCTGTAACTCCTTTAAATCTGGTTGTTCAGGTTGAGACATTTTGTTCCTTAATTGTGATAACAGGAACTGTTGATATTTAAGCATATGAAACTGACAATTTAAGGCCCTCATGGCTAGGGTGGCCGAGGTATATACCTTTTTACCCCACCTTTCTAAAGATCTTGATTCCCTTTCTGCAAGAAGTGGATTCTTGGCAGTGGAGGCCTTCAATCCCTTGGGGCCTTGTGAAATGGTTTCAGGGTCAGCATTATGGCTTTTGAAGAGAAATTGGCGAGAGCTGGGTACTCTGTAATACCTATCAGGTTTGACTGGTGCAGGAGGCAGAGAATCCGGGTTAAGGCAAGCCTCCGAATAGACATCATCCAGTATGTCCAAAACAGGGGGTATAGCCAGAGGTCTGTGTTGAGGTAACAAAAGAAATTCTCTAAGCCTTTTCTTGGAATCTGAAAAGTCTTGGCCTTCCCAATGGAAGTGTTCCCTCAAGGTGTGCAAGGTTTCCCCAAAGGAAAAATCCTCAGGAGGAGATACAGAAGGAATGGACTGTTCTGCATCTGAATCCTCAAAAAGAGAGTAAGAGTGTTCCTCTGCATCAGAATGTTCTGATAAAATGGATCCCTGATCAGAAGAGGGAGAATCTTCCTCCACTCTGGGTCTCTTGTCTGGAGGGGGTTGAGAACCTCTGATAAGAGTAATTAAATCCTCAGCCATTTTAAGCATCTGTTTTTTAGGCATGGGACCTGGAGATGGGCCCTGTGCAACAGGCCTCGTGGGATGCCTGGCTGCTTTGGATTTAGTAAAGGCCTTAATTGAAAAAGAAGATGAGGGCCTAAATACACCATGGGTGGAGGTGGACCTGTCCACATTAGTAGGCTCAACATTAGCAAAGGCTTCGGTTGTAGTCTGGGAAAGGGCCGAGGTCCCAGCGCCAAAGGAGTGCCGTCGGTAGTCAGAGACTGCAAAGGCGTCTCGCTGAGAACCGGACCACGTGTAACCTGTTTTGGCGTGGTGTCGGCGGGGACCGTGGGCCTCGCGTGTCGGTCCTTTTCCTTGCGTTTTATGGACAAAACGGTAGTCGGAGTGTCCGACGACATTTTATAATCAAAAACTTTACCAAAGTAGTGTTGGGCGAACTCCGCCCGACGCTTAATAGTGCGTTTATTGAAGGTAGAGCAAAAGCGACAGCCCGAGACATCGTGGTCTGGGCCCAAACAAGGTATGCAGAGGGAATGGAAATCCTTATGCGGTATTTGCTTCCCACAAGAAATACAATTATTAACTTTTTCTGACATCGGTCTGAGGCAAGAAAAGTTTCCCCAACGGGGTACTTAGCTTTAATGAAGACTTCGGTTTCCAAAATTTTCGTAATTCAGGAGCTGGCCGACCGGCACTTGCGAACTGCTTCTGCTTCGGGCACCGCACGGCAAAAAAGACTGAAGAACATGGCGTCGGCTGTGTCTTATATACTCTGGCCTCACTGACGTCAGAAGAGAGAGCGACGACAACTGACGCTGGACCAAGACTTTGGAATTCGGCCGACCGAGGGACCGCCTGACGGCAGAAAACCCATCTGTGATTACTGCAGCTGTATGCACGATGAACATCTGAGAGAGGTAATTTAAAATTACTAGTACAAAAGCTAAAAAGGGTGCACTCCCTTTGGGGAAACCGAAACAGAAAAATGTGTCTACTTACTTTTATATGTCCATCAAGTGCTGGATCTCTGGGCAAAAATAAGGATTTGCAGGAACTTAGATGGGTACACTGTGACACCTGGCCATTAGTAACCAAGCCCAAACAGTTAACTGGAAGGGGAGAAAGGAATGAATGGTCTGGATGAGGCTTACAGAATGGATGAGTCAGAAGAGTTCTAAACAGCTTCAGAAAGAATATGAAGTTAAAGCAGAGGGAAACATACTTGTGCAGGGTAGTATAGGACTATGATAATAAATTTAGACTTGTTCTGTTTGACTTTTTGAAGAAACAAGGGCAGAAGAGTAAATGGGGGGAAGCACAGCTGAGTCCTTAGGTCCACTTGTGCGCAACAGTGGCCATGAATCACTTCCCTTGAGAGGAGATCGGGTTGCCTTATTTGGGGTTGGCTGGGGATACAAACAGTCTGCATTAAGACTTTAGTGAGCAACAGAAAGACTTGTGAGATGTTAGCAAACAATAGCTTAGCTTGTCCACTGTACAGTAGGCTTCCTATGGAATACGAGTGGCTATACGAAACTGGCTTGATTTCACAGCCCACTCCCACACCTTCAAGGCTTCCAGACATAGGGGATATGAATGAGTTTCTTCCTGTTTGTTTATTTACTACTCCCAGGCATACTGTTAACTGTATGGTCAAATACATCCTGAGAAAGGAAGTCCTGAAAAGCTTGCAGAGTGAGGAGGACCCATCATCACCTCAAGAACACTGATGTACAAACTGGCATCTGTGATCAGGCATCAGTGGACCGTCTGCCCTTAACATCACCCACTCCTTTATACCATAATGCTAAGAAGTACAGGGATGTGGAAGGGACTGCCCAAAGCGAAACTAGGGATGTGAAGTCAGCAACACAGTGCTATGCAAGCTCTGGAAATCCACACTTAATTCAGTACACAATCCCTACTCCCACTGTGTTCTGAAAACCCACTGTAATATTCTAATGTGAAAATGTGCCATGAGGAATAACATAAATGGTAGTTGCGTAATTCCCAACATTTTGATGCATAAGGCTGCCAAGATCATGCTAAGCTGAAGAAGCTTGAACAGCAGCTTCTGAAAAGAGGGGGTCCCAGACTGCCCTTGCATCACTGGACAGACATCATCCCACTGATAAAAAGTAAGGGTTAATGGCTGCCTCTGTAATTTCTCATTGTTCACTGAAATTCTCAAGGACTGCAAAAAATGGAGTAGAAACTCCCATGGTAATTATAATTTCTTGCTATGCTGATACTACTAGGAACCAGTCCTCCAGGCAATGAAACACCATGACTCCTTGAAACGTCTGGTTTGCTGTAAACGGGGTTTGGCATTTGGCAGTCATTTTGAGAGCTAAAATGAGACTGAACGGTACAGCCCAAAGCTGATGACAACTGGCTTGTACCCAGATGAGAAGAAACAGTCTTGGCTCCTCTGTGATCTCTGTATATAAGGTGGCATCTTGGAGGTTCAAATAGTACAACTACTCTTGTCTTGATAAGCAATTCCTGCACTGTGATCACCTGGACTTTTTCTTTGAAGACTGACTAGATGTGGCCACCAAGATCCTTGATCTTTTAAGAACTAAAAGTATCTGAAGTAATATATGGACACTCATAATTCTGATACGGCATCATGAATAGCCCTTTGTTTGAAGGAGGTGTAATGCCCTAGAACCAGACAAGCTCTTCTGATGTTGTGGGATGTTTCTTAAAGGGAGTGCATATGGCTGAGAAGGTATGGAGGATAATTTTTTTGCCTCTGGACAGTTTTGCTCAAATCCAGCTTTCCTGTGTGATGGTCAGCCACACAGGCATATGGAGAGACAAGCAACCCTAACTACTTCCACAGTGGAACAGCCAGGTAGTTCCTGAAGTAGTCTACTGTTGCTATGTCACGAATGGTGGTGGTGATAAGGATCTGAATTGTTTTTCCTCTGATGGATGTAGACTCTGAAATTTACCACGATCATAGTGTATCTTCCCACACACCTGACTCTTTTACTGCTGCTGCTGACCACAGTAGTATCACAATAGAAGCAGAGTCAGTCTTTTTACATCCATGGAAAGGTGTACAGTAAAGTCTCAGACTTTTCACCAACAGCTGTGACACCTTTTCCTTTTTACTTTCTCATTATGGGAATAATTCATTTTGGGACAACACAAGTTAGAAACACTAAAAAGGCATTCAGAAAGAATGACTTAAATTTGCTATGAAAGGTATACTGTGTATCCAGGCACGGTAGAATACAGTCAAGTCTGGTGCCCTTTGCTCTTAATGCACCACCCAAGGCACTGCATGTCAGGAACATGGTGAGGAAAGAAATGGACAGTACTGCCATTGCCTAAAGATGACTTTTGGCACCAGACAGCTTCTCCAGTGTTTTGGACTCTCCCTCTACTCTCTTCTCCATACTCTCAGACAACATACTCACACAAATAACCCCCCTCAAATCTCCCAAGAATAAGTTATAAAGGTGCTATCTAATGGCCAAAATATCTATATATATGGGCCAGATAACATATCAAGCTTTCTATGGTCAGCCTGAAATTTGACTTGTCTGATCTATAGAATATCATCTTCAAAATAGGCTTTGTACCAGATGAATGAAGAGCAGCAGCAGTCATTCTCTTGCACAAAGGAGGAGCTTCAGCAGACCCAGGTAATTATAAACCCATAAGCCTGACTAGTCTCATCTGTAAGGCTATGGAAAGGATCATTATGGAATTAATAAATAATGATATAGGTAACCAACAGCTCCTGACCCAATGCAGTTCAAATTTGTCAAGGACAGGTCCAACTTACTTAACCTGTTTAACTTCTTCGAAACATTTACTGAAGGAATGGATGAGGGTAAAATAGTATACACCACATATCTAGACCTCACAAAGGTGTCTGGTACCATCTCATGCTAGGATGTCATAGACAGACTCTTCCAGCTAAATGTCAATCCCTATGTAAGTCATTAATGAGAAAACTGGCCTACAGATAGAATGCAAGAAGTTAGGGTGAGCAGCTCTGCCTCATCCAAAAGACCTGTCACTCGTAGTATACCCCATGGTTCAGTCCTTAGACCACTCTTCTTTGCTTTTGCTTCTCAGAGTTCAAAGCTAATGTTAAGAGTTTGTGGTTCACCAGGTCTGCAGGTGACTGCAAACTTGGTGCCATCATAAATTCTCCAGAAAACACCAAGAATTCCCAAAAGAATCTGTCCCAAGAAATAGCAGAGGTCAAAACCATGGACTAAAACTAAATGTTAAGAACAGTATCCTCTGGCAAGCATGACTCCCCTTGTAACTATCTCATCGACAACACACCCCTGAAAATTGATCCCTCCTGCAAGCTATGTTTACTATGAACTCTGCTTTGATCACCATATCCCCAATGTTCATATATCTCAACTCTCCAGAGTTTTGCAGAATATCCAGACTTCTGCTTGATATTTTTGGTCTATTTCTCATAAAATTTGTGGATTTCTGGCAAATCACTGAGGACTAAAGTCATTAAATAATGGCAGACTTGAGTTTTGGGCTTTATATCCTTCAGAAAATACATGCTGATGCAAAAAAAGAAGTTAAGCACTCACCATAATGTTCCACCTGTGTTGTCCATTTTCATTCTTCCTCAACTAATGTGTTGAGATCCGATCCTTGGATCCAACTTGGCCATTACACTAGCTTGCAGCCTCCAAAAACTCTTGAGCCCTTCTCTAGCCATAATGCACCAACCCTTAACATCTCTCAGATCTTGTCTGTCGCTTGACAGGAAGACTATACTGATATGTCATAACTGGAGTTCCACACAAAGGACATTGATGCCCTTGATGCCTCTTGTTTCTACAGAAGTCAGTCATTAAAAATGGTTGGGATTGGAGGGTGGGGATTTGAGAAAAACACAGATGAAACATTATGGTGAGTACATAACTTCTTTATCTGATGATGTTGATTTTCATTCATTCCTCAACTAATGGGAAAGAGTCCTCAGCTTTCTAAAATTCTGGGTGGACTCTAAGGAAGGATATTCCTCAGTATGGTTGAGCCAAAAGTTGCTCTTCCAATAGAGACCAGCTCTAATTTGTAATGAGTGATAAAAGTATGAGGATTTGACCAAGTTGCAGCCACACATATATCATCCCTAGAAGATCTAGACTGTAAGACAGAAGAAACTGCATTAGATCTGGCTGAGTGAGTCTTTAAAGCTTTTGATAAGGGGAGATTTAATTTGTTATAGATAAATGAAATGTAATCTGTCTATTATATAGCTAGAGCTACCTTTGTAACTGATTTGCCCAATTTAGTACATGCAAAGGAAATAAATAGGTTATCCGTCTTTCAAATCTCTTTTGCTGTGTGTAGGTAGAAACGGAAATGTCGATAAACATTTAACAAGTGCAGAATATATTCCCCTTTATATGCAAATTTTGGAAAGAATAGTGGCAATTTAATGGATTGGTTGATGTTGGATTCTGACACTACCTTAGGAAGGAAGGAAGCACTGGTACAAAATGTGACCCTATCCTTATGAAAAATCAAATATGGAGGCTTAGAAGATAATGCTTGAAGTTCTGAAATTCTTCTAGTAGATGTAATCACAACTAAAAAGATAATACTGTAGGTCAGGAAGCTTCATGGATGAATTAGATATAGCTTGTAGGGTAGCCAACTGAGAGACTACTGAAGAATGGGCCTCAGCTGTTTTGGTTCCAGAAAGAAATTTCAATAGCTCTTTAATCAAATCTCTTTGAAGTCTTGTAAAATGTGCAGACAGTTCAGGAATTAGTGCAAAAGTTGCTGAAGCATAAACATGCTTCCCAAATCTGTCAATTGCCCTATACTTGCTGTTAGGTGGATGGACAGTGGAACTCTGTTCCGCAAGTTCCTTTTTTGTAGCTGCTACCATGACCATGGCATCTACTGGCACCTCTTTACCCCAAAATTCCCTGCCTACCAGTGGAGACAGATTCTGGTCTGGTCTCTTGGGGACTGGGGGAACCCTATTAGGTTCCTTCCACACCTGCCTGGAGACCAAGTCAATGAGCTCATCAGTGGGCGGATTAATCCAGGAGGTACACAGCCCAGCTCCAAAGACTTCCAGAAATACTGATTACTCCGAAGGGTCTTGGGAAGACCAGCCACCATTCTGCTTAAGGACCTCAAGAATGTCTCCAAGTGTGATTTTGTGGACCCCTCTCCTTCAATGAAGTCAGTATCCCCAGTGACTGACTCTTGGAGAGAGTCCAAGTGCCACCCTTTGTACTTCTTCTTCCTAGGGACCTCCTCTGTGGGCTGATCTGATGGTGTATCAGAAGAGATTAGGATACTCTGCTGGGTAGTCTGGAAGCTTTGAGCTGTCTGTCTCTGTGGGGTAGGATGTTGAGGATCACACTGCAGAGTCATCTAAGATGTAAAGGGTGGATCAGAGGAGGTAGGACCCATCTGACCTCCCAGAGCAGAGAACTCTCTCTTCACAACCTCAAAGGCAGATCGCTCCAGAGAGAAGACAAACAACAAAGCCGAGAAAGCAAGATTCTGGCTTGTCACCTCCCTCCGCCCCAAGAACAATCCACCCGAGGCAGAACTCACAGTCGAGCTGTTCAGTGCTGAGGCTCTGAGAGGAAGGGATGGCTCCAAAATCCTCAGAATCGACCTCAACCTCCCAGAGCCGACAGGGATGCTTCAGCTCTGACAGTCATCTGGCTCCGAGGATACTGGAGTCGGTGCACTCAGAGCAGTATTTGGATCTGAAGAAGGTACTTTTTTCGGATCTGAACCAGACATACCCGGGACACTCTGATCCGAGGAGTCTAAACAACAGGTTAGATTAGAGAAAGAGCTGTAATGGCTGGAGTGGTAGATGATCTGGCTTCCTGACCCGAAGGGGTAGTAGTCATTATTACTCCCATCTGAAATTGTGCCTTGAGGAATGTCCTAATCATCCTTTCCACATCTGTATCCGTTAGATTCTTGGAGGAAAGAGAAAATGCTAGGGATGACAATTTGGAGCGCCTCTCTAAAAAGTGAGAAGGCACTGTGGATGAGAAAGGATCCAGGCTAGGAGAATAAGCAGTCCTCTGTAAAGGTTTCAGATTCAAGGGTGTAGGATCCGGAACAGAGTTGATCGAATCTGATAATGGTTGGACTGTGAGTAATTTCGGACCTGATTTCTCTTTCATCTTTTCAGGTCTTGAGGAAGAAGAGGCTGAAGACTCAGAAGGTTTAGACCTTTCTGTAGGGTCTCTAGCTTTCTGTTTTGGAGGGATTGAACCCCAGTAATGGCTTTGAAGAGGTAAGCTGGCAACAAGCCTTTAAACATTGGTTTGTTTTTCCTGTCAGCTAGTGCTTGAGTGTTGAGCCCATGACAGACACTGCAATTGTGTAACAAATGATCTGGGGCCAATCAATACACACTAAGATTGTGGACACTGGAATAAGGCAACTTATGCCCACACTTATCACACTTTTTAAATCTTGAAGGACCTTTTTCGGATATTCTGAAAGATAAACTGTAATAATAACAGAAGCACTAAACTAATTTTTTTTTTTTTTATAGCAAGAGGAAAAGTTAAATATCAACAATGGTACAGAAAAAATACAATAATCTTGTAAAAAGTAAAAAAATACCAACTATGGTAAGTAAGGAGGTATACAATAAGTGTAAAGGGAGTAGGGAAGGAAGGCTAGGTCTACCAAGAATGGTAGGAAAGAGTACACTTAAAAGTGTATGAAAAGAGTACTACAGCAAGTACTCGTAAATATATAGTTTTCTATAGCTTAGAAATATCTAAATAGACTTATCTCCCACGCTACGCTCGAGAGCTGAAGGTGACCACAACTAGACGCGAGAGCAGCAAACGAGATCGGAGAGATGTTAGGGGTTGGTAAGTTATGGGTAGGGAAGGAGTTTGAGAGTTCTTGGAGGCCACCAGTTAGTGTAATGGCAGAGTTGGATCCGAGGTTAGTTAAGGAATGAATGAAAATTGACAACATCAGATCCTGTTATTCTGTCAACCTTTTTATGTGTATAAGAGAAATATTTAAAATCTGTCCCACTTTTTTGGGCCTTTGTCTCTCTTATATTTGGCTTGGTTCATAGATGTTTACTAAGCTAACAGCCACAAGGGTCTTTTTAAGCCTAGCCATGTATCCCAAATCTCTGACAAGTTCTGATACCCTTGACAAGTGTAGGCATGGGTCTGGGAGATGAACCATTTACAGGTTACCTGTGTCCATTAGAGACACAGATGCCAAACCAGGGATGAATTTCCAGTTTCTCATCCAATTGTCCAAGTCGCACTTGAATTGGGTTAGGGAGGAATTCTGTTTCACATGGATGGGGAGCCTGTTCTATATAGAGGGGGTAGTCTCTGGAATACATACCTCTCTCTCCAGCAGGTCCTATTTATATCTCAGGCAAGGTTTAAATCTTTAGAATGGGTAATTCTGGTGCTGTTTGTTTTGTGGATATGCAGGAGATCCATCAGAGTGGGGCCTGACAATGCCCTGTATGCCAGGTATAGATCTCCCTTCAAAAGCCTGCAGGAGAATGAATACAGAGATAGGGCGTTGAGGTGTTCTGCATAGGACATTTTACTTACGCCCTGTATTCTATTAGTCAGGAACCTCTGTGGACTTCCCAACTGTTGGATATGCCTGTTTAGGTACACACCAAAGGGGGGACTGTACTCAATGACAGGTCTGATGAATGCCAAATACAACGGAACAATGATTTCCTTGGACTTAGATGCCATACCTTTGTTTATAAGTTGCGCAACATATAATGATTTCCTCACCACTGTAGACTCGGGATGTTCAAAGGCTAGATTACTAGCTACGTGTGTCCCTAAGTCTCTGACTACTGGGTCAACTCTAAGGGGTGTGCTGTCAATATGATGATGGATGAGGATGGAGGACTTCCCAAAGAATACTATTATGCATTTCTAGGCATTTAGTTTTAGTCCATGGCTCTGACACCAGTTGTTTGTCTGTGTCAGCCCCTCCTGGAGAACATTTGTACCATGTGAGATCCAGTGATAGGTCCTAATTTGCAATCATCTGCAAATTTATTCAGCCAGAAACCACTGACATTGGACTTGTCTTCTGAGAAGTAAATGCCAAAAAGGAGCAGTCCAACGACTGATCCCTGAGGGACTCCACTTGTGACTAGCCTCTTTGTATAGGTGGACTCCCCAATTCTAACTTCCTCAGTCCTGTCTGTGAGCCAGCTGGCTATCCAATGGGTGACTTACAGGTTTGTACCTAACCTCTTGAGTTTGTCAACAATGCCCGAGTGGGGTATTGTGTCAAATGCCTTGGCCTCGTAAAGATAGTCAGTGTGAATGATTTTGCCCTCACCCATTGCTTTGGTGACCTTCTCAAAAGAAGTCCTCCAGGTTGAGTAGGCATGATCTGCCCTTGACGAAACCAAACTGGGTTTGGTCCAGTGTCTGGAGGTTTACTATATCTCTGTTGATCATCTCCATTATAATTCTTTCCATGGCGTTACATATAAGACTAGTGAAACTTATGGGTCTGTAATTTCCAGGGTCTGTAGATGGCCCACCTTTGTGCCTAGGGAAGACTATTGCCTTTCTCCATTCATGAGGCATGAAGCCTGTTTGGAGGCTACAGTTAAATAGTAATTCCAGAGGCATTGACAGGCCATGTTTCACGTTATTTAGAAGGCATCAAGGTCTATTGTTTGGGCCCAATGATCCAGTGGTCTTAGAGAGAGCATTAAGGACCTGTTTCCTAGTGATAGTAGGGGGAGTTATATTAGATGATATTTCCTGAGGGAAGGTTGACCGGGAGAGAGGGGTAAAGTTGGAGCTAAATTTGTCAGCCAGGAGGTTTGCTATATCTTCTGGCTAAGTATAGGAGGCTTCATTTACAATGAGCTCTGCACACAATTGTGTATTCCCTTTGAGGTTGCGAGCATAGGTAGAGAATGCTTTGTGGTTGCCCTTGGCCTGGGATGCCAAACTTACCTCAAATTTGGCTTTGGTTGAATCTGTTTGGTTGACTCTTTGAAGTACAGGCTAACACAGAAAGTCTTTGGCTAACAAAGTTCGCAGATGACTGCAAACAAGGAGCCATAATCGAAACTCCTAACGATGTGGACATCCTACAAAAGGGCCTCACTGAGACAGATGCCTGGTATCAAAGCCATGGCCTCAAGCTCAATGCCAAAAAGTACATTGTCATCCCCTTTGGTAAAAACTCTGTACCCATGAACTACAACATAGGCGGTAGTATACTTAACACCGAAAGTGTGATAAGAGACCTTGGGACATAGGTGGATAGTAGTCTTTCCTTTGATAATCACATCGCCACAGTAGTCAGGAAATCCTTCTACATGGCAGACCTCATCACAAAAGGTTTCTCATCCAGAAAAAAGAGGTCATTGTTCCCCTCTACTCATCACTCATTAGACCCATTATAGAGTACAATGCCCCTTTTGGTATGTACCTCACAAGACATCTACAACAACTGGAAAGGTCGCAGAAATACCTCACAAAGAGGATTACCGGCCTCAAACAGATGCCCTACGCAGACAGTCTCAAAAAACTCCAGCTTTACTCCGTCACATATCGCCTACTCAGAGGTGATCTCTGCCTAACATACAAAGCTATGTCAAACCCAGAGCTGTTGGACATGCTCCACTTAAAGAAATCCCAATCCCTCCAAGCTACACGCTCTAGGGACCTAAACCTTGTCACCACAATAAACAGAACATTCCGGAGGGATAGACTCCTGTCCCAGAGACTTCCCATACTCTGGAATAAACTACCTATCTATATCAAACAAAGCTCCTCATTAGCACTCTTCAAGAAAAATCTTGATGATTGGATGGGAAATAGGAAATTCACCCCGGGGATCACCTCTGTGGCTCTGCTCGACAGTGGCACAGGAAAATTATTTTCTTGGGTAGCAAAAGCCAGGGTACCTTTTTGGCTGGGCTTGTATAGGCCCCAGGGCCAATAGCCTAGTACCTACCTATGAACCTATTTGTCCTCTGAGTTGTTTGTTTAGTTTGATGAGAATGCCTTTATCCTGCTGGGTGCTGCACTCATTTTTTGCCATGATTTTCTTCCTCCTGTTATATAGCCTACTGATTTTGTGATTCCACCAGGGTGGCTTGTTTTTTGAGTTAGTTCTCTACTTCTTCCTGGTGGGTACAGCTGTCTCTATGCAACTATTACCATGCTTGTACAGGGTTTCTGTGAACATTTCTGTCTAGGTAGCAGTGCTGTCAGGGTTTCTGGGGGTTTGAAATTTTGCCAGGTTCTCACTTAATAGCAGGAGATTAGCCTTAGAATAGTTCCTGAATATTCCAGTTTTAGCTGGGGGTCCAAGTTTTATTTTTAATTCAAATGAGACGATTTTGTGGTCTGACCTTACCAGAGAAGGCATTACAGTAGGGGTGTGTGCAGCAGTCTCTCAAATTAGTGAAGACCAGATCCAGTATGGCTGCACCCCCTGTTGGTGTACTGGCTATCTGGTCCAGGGAGTTTATGTTTACAAAATCAAGGAATCTCTGTGCATGTACATTTGGTGTTGTATAGGATTCCCAGTTAATAGTGGGATAATTAAAGTCTCCCAGATTTCCTGAGCTAAGAGGTTGAGATGTATGCCACTGCTGTTAAGTAAGTCCTTTTTCGTATTACAGCTTATATTTAAGGTATTGTGTCCAGTTCTATGGATGTAATTCTTTCACTGTACTTGGCTTTCATTAGGCTGATTATTGAGTGTAATGCCTCTTTCACTGTACTTGGCTTTCATTAGGCTGATTATTGAGTGTAATGCCTCTTTCACTGTACTTGGCTTTCATTAGGCTGATTATTGAGTGTAATGCCTCTTTCACTGTACTTGGCTTTCATTAGGCTGATTATTGAGTGTAATGCCTCTTTCACTGTACTTGGCTTTCATTAGGCTGATTATTGAGTGTAATGCCTCTTTTGGTATGTACATGTCCAAATACTTGTCACGGCTGGAAATCTCCCAGTGTTACACATTTGCAAGTCCAGTGGTATCAAACACCAGCTCAAAGGATCTCAATCTCTTTTGCAAAATGAATAGAACACATTGAAGGGATAAGTTTGTATTACAGAGAAGACTGCTTCAATGGAACCATCTTCCATTCTTACTCTATTCAAATACAGTCTGAATGAATGGATGGATCACAACAAATTCACTCCCAGTTTAGCACCCCTGTCCCTCATGTAGAGGGAAACATGTAAATGTCCCAACATATTCATATGCAAAAATAAAAGTGCTAAAATCTAACATGGGAATGCAATGCTAGGTTTCTTAAGATCCTCATTGATGAAAAGCCTAGCAAGTAACTATGAACCTATCTGGTCCAAAATCTTACTGTAGAACTACAGCACAAGATGGGTAGCAGAGAATCCTAAAAGAAAAAGCAAAGGACATTTACAGCCACTTCCCCAAATCATACAGTGTACTGTACTCCTTATCTGAAGGGGATAAGCAATTGGATAGAGATCGGGAACCTTTCTAAAGGCCACCACAGGGATAACAAAGTAAATTACCACAGCTTGTACTACAGCATTCCGATCCTTAGCAGGCTGGAGGATAATGTCTGCTTTCCCAGAAACAGGCATAACAACAAAAAGCTCTCTCCACGACTTCCTGATGACAAGAGTAACCACATTGTCTGCAAGAGGAACCATCCAGGAGGCCCGGGGAGGAGACCAGAAAGCCTTCTTCAAGGCCTTCCCTAGAGATGACAGGGCTCTAAGGGCCATCCCCACCTTTTATGCATCATTTAGAATCATTTGGAGAGGAAAGCAGGGAAATCTTCCTGCATCTCCATTATTGGTATCTGACATTGTAGTCTCCAGGGGGTGGTCAATGTGCTTCTTCTTAAATGCTTCCTCATTGTCCTTGGTAGGGAAAACACCAACAGCAAAGATGAAAAAGCAGACACATAGCCAGACAGCCAGACTCTGGTGAACAGTTTTGCTGTCAACCATCTGTTGATCTGCCCCAATAAGACAACAGAGAAAGAGTGGTCAAGACACTGTTCTAAGTCAAAGTTGGGACTCTTGCAGGTACCAAGGGAGGTTATGCAGAAAAGACTGCAACATCAACACTAACTGATACTGACATACTACATGCTCCCAAGAAATCTGATGGCAAAGGACCACTTCTGACACCAGCCTGCATTAGTGCTGACAACCTCAATGCCACTGGCACTGAAGGGTCAGATCCAGACCACTGACTTCAAGAATTTTTGTGGAACTGAGACTTTCACCATGACTCCTAAGGATAAGAGTTTAAAAGCCAAGGAACCTGACTGTCAAAATACTATCTACAAAACCATCCCTGACATTGAGCCTGACCCTTCTGACTTTACACTGCGGGCCAACAGCATCAAAGCCATCAGTGGCAATGTCAGTGTGGAAATATCCATCTGCACTGACTCCGCTGTTAGCTACTCACTGGCTTCTTCAGAACTGTTGTCTTTTTTATCTACTGCCTCCCCCATCAGCTCTAAATTTGTTAAGAAAAAACTGTGCTTATCCATTCTGGAGCTAGATGGGAAGGGGATGAGACCCAACTCTAACTGTGCCTGCTAAACACCCTTAAAATATTGCATAGGGTGACTGAATGACTGTGATGAGATGATACAGACAAAAATGGCCTGGGAGACGGGCGTGGTATAAGTCTGCCTAACCTTGCCTCTAAGGGTTAGGAAATACTGTTCTACCTTAAAAGTCTGGGTGGGTAACTCTCTAAAACATTTACTACTAGCTTTGGCATACTAAGATCACTAGGCATCCTCACATCTTACTCCTAAAAGGTCACTATATCGTATTTTACGTAATTTTTGCTCCTCAACCACCTGGAGGCTTCTTAACAACATGTATTTACTTATTTCATTTCTGATCACTTTAATTCACTAGTCACATATGACCACTTTCAGGCAATTTGGCAAAAGTTGAAATACACTAAGACATCTTACAAAATGAAATAGTTTGCATAATCACAATTAAAACAAATATGCAAACAGCACTACAAAGTGAGGGACACATGAAATTAGGCCTTCACACTTTTTCCTCTGTGATAAATAGGCAGGTGAAATAACCTATCATTAAATGCACAGTGATTTGTACTGAAAAAATAAAACAGACTACTGGCAGCTTACTTTGACTACTGACTGCAGTCATTCAGACATGTCATGACAGATTAAATGCACCTACCCAACAAGACTCAAGGAAGGCCACCTTACAGACCATGAACTACAAGTCATATTTCTGTGGGAAGAGATCATGTTGGTTTTCTCATAGATGCCTAAAATGCTGATAATTAATTATGTCAGATAGTAAATGCTACATCAGCAGTTTAACAATATCACAAACAGCATTCTTTTAACTTAAAATGTTTTCTTATCGTTTAACTAGTCTACTCTGGATGTAGTACCATTAAAACACATGCACATACATGACAAGATATTCAGTGCAAACAACTTCTATAATAGTTCACACACTCTGCCAAAGTAGTTTGAAAGTGCACATTATACCAAGCATTTGCATATTATGCTGAAAATAACATAACATCTGTGAAATACAAACACTCATTGTGACTTGTCTCATTTGCTGCTCTGTAACCATTTCTAAACAGATGTGGTACACTGCAGAGGAATTCTAGCATCTTGGATTTAATTACTGGCACACAGCAACGTTCCTTTATGCCCTACTGCTCCAGTGACCAAAACATAACAGTTTGCTTCAAAAAGAAGACTAGTGTCATGCCACGTGCAACAGCCTGTCCAAGGAATATACCAATGAGCACAAGCCCAGTATAAGGCTAGTCTCACTTCTAGTTTTTAAATTTCAAAAAGGATGAGTCACTCCAATGACAGCTCTCAAAATTTCTTTTTACAAAGTATCAGAATACGGACTACAATAGTAGTGCTGAATATTGTTACCTTCATAAAGCCAGCTGACCAAAAGGTTCTCTGGCTTTGTGCATTCAAGTCTTTTATCAACTACAGCCTTTGTTTTCATGTACAGCTCTGTTGCTCTTGCTTTTGTTTTTGGCATGATCGTAGGCACAAATACGGAACATAAATTCATCAGGAGAACAGTATACAAATTAAAGATCTGTATGATTACCTGACAGATTAAGGCAAGACTGAAGCACAGCTGATGAATACTAACGAAATTATGTACAACAACTTGATAAATATTAACAAGGAGGAAGAGTGTGTGTGTGTGTGTGTGTGTGTGTGTGTGTGTGTGTGTGTGTGTGTGTGTGTGTGTGTGTGTGTGTGTCTTGCAATTAGAAAGCAACATCACCATAATTCTCTTCTCTGCAAGCAACTTATGTGTGATCACTGACAGGCCTTTTTTAATCATTATCCATGGCTCCTTTTAAGTACATATGCCCCAATTTCTGTGATATGAAAATATACCAACCGTATCAATCAGCAGCTATGAACCCCACACCCAAAATACAGGAGTGGCTAAACTGTGAAGATAAATGTGTAGCAATGTTTATGGCACAACACTATTTAAAAATTGTATTCTTAAAAAAGTATATTCTGATTCATTCAAATAGACAGAAAAGAAACCCTTGATGCGAAACACAGATGTATGACATGTACTACTTACTACTTATGCCAGGAGACCACCACACTGCTGTTTAGTTACTTATTCAAAGGCTTGTCAGCATGACATAAACATGAACATGTGCGGCAGAGCTTGCTTCTCCTTATTAAACAAACATGGTTATCCAGAGCAAATAAAAGTACATAAAACTGTGTATTAAAGAATCACATATTTGTTTCATTCTATGGTTCATCTGTTTATGTTACCTGCCTTACAGGATGAAGATGCACAAAGGAGTAATGTAATCACTAGATATTCACAGTCAAACTAGATCTTTGTGAAAGCTCACTAAATGGCAGCAACTTATTAGATATACATGCTCATTTACATCTTTAAACCTCCCACTACCTCACTATAATGCACAGAGATGGTCAGTCTGCACTATGTTTTGGGTTGCCAACAAGGACCACCCAACTTCAAGGTACCAGGGTTGACACCCAATGAACAGGAAATGGTTCACTGCAGTTCAGCTTCCCAACAAAACTGTAGTTTGTGAATTATTTAAAAAAAAAACATGGCTTGGTGTGACTGTCAGAACTTCTGGGCAAGAAAGATGAGACTAACACTCCCTTTAACACAAAATGTCATTGCTGCCTGTGACAAAAAGCTACACCTACTATGGAATTATCTAATTACAATCACTTACATGCTTGTTAGTATACATAGACCAATCTCACCACACAGTTAAACAGCCTACAATTACCTAAATTCTGCTTCACAGACTGAAAGGGCACATATTATACATTTTTAGAAGAAAAGAAATCACCCAGTAAATATACTTGTTTGTATTATATACATTTTGAGTTTAAAATGTTAACGTTATTCATAAAGGATGAATCAGAGTTATACATGCTATTCACAGAGTGGAACCTGTTAAAGACAATGCTCATAAAAAGTTGTTGTTGTGTCTTTCGGCTTATCCCAGTTAGGGGTCGCCGCAGCGGAACTCCGGTCCGCTAATGTTTGGTAGTAGATTTTTACGTGCCGAGTTACCAGCCCTGACGCACAACCTTCAACGAAGGCACGCCCATTCACGCATGCCTCCACACAGAAGACGCTCTAGCTGAGAATCGAACAGAACAATGTCTTGATGTGAGGAGACAACACTACCGCAGCACCACTACCGCGGGACAATGCTTATAAAAAGTAATATTTATAATTCCTGGGCATTTAATATTACAAACCCCATATGTATTATTCAGAGTTACCATTAATCTAAAGCTCTGATAGCACAGTTGGAGTTGCTTAAATTTCAGGTGATCAACAAACATCATATATTACCAAGCATTCAGTGAAATGAAATGAAATCCAGAAAACACATTTTGTTTGAAGACTAAGTGAGCAGACTCTGTGATAAATGACTACTTTGAAAACTTTTTATCAGATTTATTTAGCACCTTATTAAATTTGTGCATATAACTTATGCACCACTCAAAATACTTTGGTGTTCTTATGACACTAATTATATGCATCTCACACCACAAACTGGTCAATGTTGTGCAAGGTGCCGCAAAAGAAAGTGCCATTTTAGTGCAGCTTTTTATAGTATTTAAATGGCTGAATTTTTTCATTACATATGTCTGAAGAAGCCGAAAGGTGAAAGCGCTCACAACTGATAATAAATCCTGGACTTTATCGCTTAGTCCGCGTGTTATTGAATTACTGCTATCTTTGCTGTTTTGTTTGCTGCCTTTATATTTTATGTCTGTGGGCTATTGTGCTTGATTCCTGTGGATGATTAGACTATCATTGTGGATTATTCAGTTACTTGTATCCACAGGTGTCTTTACCTTCTGGTGTGGAACTTATTTACTATTTTGTCTTATTTCACATTTTGTTTGAAGACTAAGTGAACAGACTCTGTGATAAATGACTACTTTGAGAACTTTTTATCAGATTTATTTAGCACCTTTGTTGTATCCATCATTATTAAATTTGTGCATATAACTTATGCACCACTCGAAATACTTTGGTGTTCTTATGACACTAACTATATGCATCTCACACCACAAACTGGTCAATGTTGTGCAAGGTGCCGCAAAAGAAAGTGCCATTTTAGTGCAGCTTTAGAAAAAGTAACACGAAATGAGCAAAAAGTGGTAAGTTCTAACAGAAAGAAAGGACTGCTTACAATACTTTACATATTAGATTCCAATTTTTACTTCTTTCTTTATTGTTGTTTAAAACTGCAAGGTAAAATGCTAAGTTGGAAAAATGGCACTGCTTTCCAATTACAAGGTCATGGGCGGTATTCATAGTTGCTTGCGGAAATGTGATACGGGTATTCCTATTAGTGAGCATAGCAAAAGCCCGATTCATAGAGGCCATTTAAGCTAATGCACAAGGCCTAAAAAAATAATGAGATGCAAATAAGAAGTGTTGTAAAGCGCAGTATGCTAATGAGGCAGTTTTGCAATTCACATTACGACATTCCTGCAGTATGCACAACCATTCTTAAATGCAGTGCTTCTTCGCCTTTGATATTGGATTTAAAATCTGTGAACCTGTTTGTCCAAGTATGCATAAACACTTCCCTGACACGCCAATGAATTATTTCCCTTGGCAACCCTTTCATTAGTTTATTTTAATTATGCACACGTACTAAAATGACAAAATTATATTGCCCAGCCATCACTTCAGCAGTCTAACCATGTACGAACAAGCACTTTCCTAGCACACAAATAAACTATCTCCTCCAGCGACCCCTTCAATAACATTTCCTAGCATGCACAAGCACCAAAATTAAGTATTCACCCAAGCAACCCCTTCAGTAACATGTTCTAGTATGCACAGGCAGTAAAATGAAAATTTCACCCAAGCGACCCCTTCAGTAATATGCATTGCTATGCACAAGCAATGAAATAACACATTCACCTCAACAATCCCTTCAGTAAAATTGTCCAGGTATGCTGAAGCACTATATCAACTCCTATCACATCTCCATGTTCCACTGAAAAATGGTTGCTTTCTGGCATAACTTCAGGGCAATTTACACACACTGTATGCAAATGAGTTCATTTCAGATTCATGTCTATGAATCTAACTCATGCACAAACATGTAAACACTCTTAAAAGTGTAGCAGCTGTCCCCCATTGGTTAGGCGTAAATCACGTTATGCATTTCCAATGGACAACGGCATGCTCAGAAAAAAAGTCCTCTGCATTTCCATAGTCATCCTGAGAGTCTGGGATTTGCATAACCTCATACTGCTGTTCTTTGTGGATAATTACTATGAGTATAGCCCCATATTTTTAAATTGTTAATGGAAACAAGTGGGTATGTGACAACAAGTTATGTCTGATTGCGCTAATTAACCATCACCCTAATGCACCCTGTTTTGTACATTTCCCCTCATTTAGCTGTCACTGTACAATGCAGAGTAAAACTGGTAAAGGTGTGTGACCAGAAACATACATAAAAAAACAGAAAGAATAGAACAATTACAACAAGAAAAGAGAATGTATCAAACTAATTTTTCAGAATAATTTGGTGACTCAGCAGCATTTTTGACAAGATGCTGCAGGTATCAACAGTAACATTTAGTAAAAATTTATTTTGTATTTGCAAAAAGATGTAAAGCATAAGTAAAGAGATATTTGTGTACTATGCATGAATGTAGTTTAAGCTGAAAGGCTGCATCTGGGATGAAACAAAGGAAAATGTTCACAGTAAACTAGGATGTTTTTAATATTGAAGATCATACACACCCATCCTGCCTATTTTAAAAAAGTCATTCCTCAGTACACATTAACAGTTGAGAGAATGGAAACTTTTTTATATTTGAGTGTGAAATAAAGACAGGATAAGGACTGAAGTTATGGATTACCTACAAAGTGAAGAATTTGGTGTGGAGACTCAAACACAGGCAATGTCAGAGCATGATGGAACAAAGAATCCCAAGATTAAGGAGCAGTAGACAGAGTGGGAGGCATCTGAAGACGATTTGCCACATGGTGATGCTCTGAAACCTTCTGCAGAATACAAGTAATAAAGTCCAATTGAAGCTGCACAGCAAGGGAAAGAGCAGGAAACAGTGGCAACTCTGACGCAGGGATGTTGTGGAGTGATATGCCAAGGGGTTCCTGCATGAAGGAGTAGCAGATGAAGCACGGTGCACCTGAAGAGGGCATGTCAAAGGAAGATGTTCTGGAACATTCTGTACAATACTCAAAGGAAACAGAGAGCAAAGAAGATGCTCTCACTCCAGAAGAAAATGATTTAAGGGAAGACTTACTTAATTTAATAGAGATGGATACACATATTAAGACGGACAACAGAAATAGATTACAAAAAGTAAATAAGACACAACATGTAAGATTGGCAAAATGGATAAAAACAGTGATCAGAACTATTACGAGAATTTCATTTATACAACAGAAATAAATAGGATATATTACTAAGTAGCTAAACTAATAATGAATAAAGTGTTACCACAAAAATGTAGCATAAGAAAGGAAAGGAAGGGAACAAGTAGAATCCCACTATGGAAGCAATGAACAGAGAAAACTATAAAGCAATTAATTAAGACAAGAAGTATCGCTGTTAGAAGAACTTACTAAATGAAACATATCAAAAATACATAGAAAGACAGACATCATGAAAGCAACAAACAGTATCAAAACAGACCAGAATTTATCATACACTACTGCCAATAATAAATAAAAATATTGGAATAGGCAGAAAAATTTAGAAGGTATGCAGATAAATATAAAGGGAAAAGTACAAAATAAACAATCCAGTGATGACCCCTAAAGGTTTTATAGAGAACTGGGAAACAAAGAAAGAAACACCACCAAAGAAGGACAGTATAGGTACATTTTGGAGAAGTACTTATGAAGATCCTATTGAACATCTATGAATGAGCAGAAGAACTAAAAGAAACAGTAAGGCGCGCTGATGTAGAGGATATGAAATGGGATGACATAACAGCCGAAGAAATTGAGACAAAATTAAGAAAAGCTCCAAATTGGAAAATCCCAGATCCAGATACAGTACCTAAATTCTGGCCAAAGATATTAACATTTTTACACAAAGATTTAGCCCTGAGTATGAATTACTTCATGCACATCCCAAACAAATACTAACCTGGTTAACAACAGGAAAAATAAGAATAAACCTACAAGCCATCCTAAGAATTATAGACCAATTATTTGCCTTTCGATAGCATACAAATTATGTACTTGAAGTAAGGCAGACAATAATTAGAGTCATCTAAAAAAATTCAATTATGGCAATAGAACAAAAAGTTAACAAAAGAAAGCAATATGGAACAAAGGGTCATTTGTTGCTGAAATAAAGCTATAATTGATATTTGTACAAAGTGGAAGAATCTAAGTACGGCATGGATAAATTACAAAAAAGCATTTCAAGGATAAAGGAATACTTACAGATGTATAAGATTCACCCTACTTTGATAAATTACATTACAGTGACTACGAAACAATGGGAAACCACTTTCCATTGAGCCACAACAAAGGGCAAATTATTATCCCAGAAATAAAAATTCAAAGGGGGATATTCCAGGGTGATTCTTTGCCACTGCTACTGCTTTGTCTCACCCTTAACCCATTAAGTTATTTACGTAAAAGATTAGCCTATGGTTACAATTTACTCCTCAGAAGCAAACATTGTTTAAGCACATCTCGTCTGCTTTTTGTAGATGATCTAAAACTGTATTGTTCATCAGGTGAGGACTTCAAAGCACAGCTACCAATGGATAAAACTTTCTCGATGACATAAACCCACCCTTCCTTCTGTTTCTTTTCCATTTCAGTCAGTTTATCAATCACCCTGACTCTTACCTTCCTTCCTCTTGTCCCTTTTTCTCTCTCTTTCACTTCCCCTATGTCTACTATGACTAACCTATATCGTTAATCCTCTTCTAGTAACATCCCTCCTTACCGCATCTCCTTACCCATCTACTGTTATTTCAACCACCCCACTATCAGAACATTGCCTGCTTGTGTATCTTGATTATTTCTGCTTATACTCTTCTATCTCTTCTTTTATTTTCTGTTTCTGCTCTAGTGACATCCAATCTCATTTATGTCACTGTACATACTGAACCTATGTACATTATCATCAATCGTGTATCTCTAGTTATTACATCTAAGATGTTTTTGACTTATGGACAATAACATAACTCATAAAGTATATGATAAATGCATTTCCTATTTATGTCACAATATTACCTGCAAAACATTGCTTAAAATGTTTATTTTTTTGCTGTTGTTCATTGCAAAAAAATATATTTTATGCGGAGCTTTTCTTCATGGGCTTCTGCTAAAAATGGGACTTGTGCCCAGTAGGACTTTCCCGGTAAACAAAAGACAATAAGTAAATAAATAAATAAATAAATAAATAAGAATGATGTTTGGTCTTGATAAATGTTTTAAAGCAACATTTAAGAAAGGAAAGCTGCAGCACCAAGAAAACAACAACCTGGGACAGGAATATGATATAAAGAAACTGGAGCAAGAGGAAATATATAAATATTTGGGAACAGATGAAGGACTGGCAATAAAACATGAACAACTGAGAATAAAGCTCAGTAAGGAATACTTCAAAAGACTAACACTAATATTGAAAACTGCCTTGACATCTAGGAATAAAGTTCAAGCTAGAAATCAATTTGCTCTTTCTATTCCAGCTTAACACTTTCGGGGTGATTGGACAGCCAGAAAACGTAGCGGATCAGTTGGACAAATAAATATGAAAAATGTTTCATACTTATTAAATGATATATAAAATCAGTATATACCACAATTATATGCTCCTTGCTTTGAAGGAGGTAGATGGCCCCTAGAAATTGATTACATGTATAGATCTGCAGTCATGAAAGTTTTAAAATATCTGGAGAAGAAGTCTAAGATGGCATCTTTACTTAGATTAGCAGAAGCATTTCAGTGTTAAGTAGGAGAGAAATGAAACCAGAAACAGACAAATAAAAATCACACAGCAACTGAATGTGCCAAAAAAAAAAAAACAAAGTCATGTACTTACCATAACGTTCCATGTGAGTTGTTCATCTCGCCTTCATTCTTTACTGATGGGTTCTGAGCTGATCCCTCAGCTCTAATACGACCAACTGCAAAGCTCGCGGTCTTCAAGTAGCTCGAGGCCAAGTCCCTATCCCATGATGCATATGGAATTACCTCAGATCTTGTTTGCTGCGTAAAACAATACCATATGTCATTCTTTCACACCCAAGAAAAAGGAATAGAAGGATTGAGTAACCAGGATGGATCCAGCATCTCAGTCATCTATCAGCCCAGGAGGGGGTAGGAGGGAGGGATGTAAGAATGAAGGCAAGATGAACAACTCACATGCAACGTTATGGTAAGTACATAACTTCTTTATGTGAAGTTATTCAATCTCGACGTTCATTCTTTACTGATGGGTAGCATCCCAAGCATCAGCAATCTCGGGTGGCTCACGGGAGCATATTTCTCAGGACCATGGATCCAAAGGAGGCCCTGTCCCTGGAGGCCTTGTCAACTTTGTAATGAGTGATAAAGGTATGAGGTTTTGACCAAGTGGCTGCTGCACAAATGTTATCAATGGGAAGTCTGGCAGAAAAGGCAGATGATGTAGAAACTGCTCTGGTTGAGTGAGCTTTAATCTTGTGTAGCAAAGGCATATTGGCAGCTGAATAGGCAAAGGTGATACAATAAGACAACCATTTATACAGAGTTGTTTTAGCCACTGGTCTCCCCTTCCTGGAGTCTGAAAATGAAAAAAAAAACTGGTCTGTTTTTCTGAAATCTTTTGTTCTATCCAAATAAAATCTGAGTTGTCTGTGAACATCAAGTTTGTGCAACATATAGGTTCATAGGTAGGTAATAAGCTATTGGCCCTACGGCCTATATAAGCATGGCCAAATGGTACCCTGGCTTTTGCTCCCAAGAAAATATTCTCCTGTGCCCCTGTCAAGCAGAGCCACAGAAGGGATCCCCAGGGTGAATTTCCTATCTCCCATTGAATCATCAAGATTTTCTTGAAGAGTGCTAATGAGGAGCATTGTTTGACACAGAGAGGTAGTTTGTTCCAGAATATGGGAAGTCTCTGGGACAGGAATCTATCCCTCCAGCATGTTCTGTTTATTGTGGTGACAAGGTTTAGGTCCCTAGAGCGTGTAGCTTGGAGGGATTGGGATTTCTTTAAGTGGAACATGTCCAACAGGTCTGGGTATGACATAGCTTTGTATGTTAGGCAGAGATTGCCTCTGAGTAGGTGATATGTGACAGATTAAGGCTGGAGTTTTTTGAGACGGTCTGCGTAGGGCATCTGTTTGAGGCCAGTAACCCTCTTTGTGAGGTATTTCTGCAGCTTTTCCAGTTGTTGTAGATGTCTTGTGAGGTATATACCAAAAGGGGTGTTGTACTCTATAATGCGTCTAATGAGTGATGAGTAGAGGGGAACAATGACCTCTTTTTTCCTGGATGAGAAACCTTTTATGATGAGGTGTGCCATGTAGAAGGATTTCCTGACTACTGTGGCAATGTGATTATCAAAGGAGAGACTACTGTCCACCTGTGTCCCAAGGTTTCTTATCACATTTTGGTGTTAAGTAGACTACCACCTATGTGGTAGTTCATGGGTACAGAGTTTTTACCGAAAGGGATGACAATGCACTTTTTGGCATTGAGCTTGAGGCCATGGCTTTGACACCAGGCATCTGTCTCAGTGAGGCCCTTTTGTAGGATGTCCAAATCATTAGGAGTTTTGATTATGGCTCCTTGTTTGCAGTCATCTGTGAACTTTGTTAGCCAAAGACTTTCTGTGTTAGCCTGTACTTCAGAGAAGTAGATACCAAACAGGAGAGGACCTAGGGCTAAACCCTGTGGTACTCCACTTGTCACTGGTCTGAAGTTGGATTTAGAGTCTGCTACTTTCACAGTGTGGGTTCTGTCAGTGAGTCAGTTGGCAACCCATCTTGTGACATAGGGATTTATAACTAGTTTAGTGAGTATATCTATAATTCCAGAGTGGGGGATGGTGTCGAAAGTCTTGGCGAGATCTAGATAGGCTGTGTGAACCACCTTACCCTCATCTACGGCTTTGGTGACCGCTTCAAAGAAGTCTATCAGGTTTAGGAGACATGATCTGCCTTTTACAAACCCGAACTGAGTAGGGTCCAGAGTTTGGAGATTACCAATGTCACTGTTTATAAGTTCCATGATGATACGTTCCAAAACCTTACAGACCAGGCTCGTCAAGCTAATGGGGCGGTAGTTCCCGGGGTCCGTGGTGGCTCCCCCTTTGTGAAGTGGGATAACTGTTGCTGTGCGCCATTCAGTGGGCACAAAGCCTGAGGTGAGGCTATGATTGAACATGGTACTTAGGTGGGGTGCCAGTTCGTTCTGTAGTTCATGTAGAATGCAGCCTAGGATGTTGTCAGGTCCCATGGATGCTGTGTTCTTGGCTTTGGAGAGTGTGTTTTTTACCTGTGCAGCTGTGATTACAGGAACTTTGCATTCTTCTGGTATAGAGATGGGCCCTTTAGGGGGTGAGAGAGGGGTAAAGTTAGCACTGAACCTGTCAGGATATTGGCAATATCAGTTGGTTCTGTATATTTAGTGCCATTGTGCTGTAACTCAGAGCAGATCTGAGTGTTGCCATTGAGATTCTTGATATAGCTACAGAATGCTTTGTGGTTATCTTTAGAATCAGTGGCGATTTTGTTTGTGTAACTAGCTTTGGAGGATTTTATGAGGGATCTCAGCTTCTTACTGAGGCTGACCACAGAATTCCTCCAATCATGTGATTTTACTCTTTTTTTGCAACAGTTTATTTCTTCTGTTGTAGAGTTTGTTTATGGCAGAGGACCACCAGATTGGCTTCCTTTTTTTTGGAGGATAGCATCTTGGTTCTGTTAGGGATTGCACGATCCATGCACTCATGTAAGTGCATATAAAGTGCATTTGTATAGGATTTAGCAGTCGTACCTCTATTGTCCGTCAGCATGGGTGTCGTAAAATTTGCCACTTCTGTCTTAAGAAGCATAAAATTGGCTTTGGAGAATTTTTTTTACGGTGGTTTCCCCAATGGGGGTGGGATGTGGATGTCTAGGGTGATTAGCTTGTGGTCCGATCTGGCCAATGAGGAATTGACCTCTGGTGTGGAACACCGGTTGCCCATGTTGGTAATGACCAGGTCTAGGATATTGCTGCCCCTGGTGGGGGTGTGAATAAGTTGAACCAAGGCGTTGGAATTTATGAATTCCAGAAAATGTTGAGCACAAGAGTTGGTACATGAGTAGTTTTCCCAGTTAATGGTGGGGTAGTTGAAATCACCCATTATTAAGGTGTTAGGTTGTGCCTTAATATTTTCCAATGTATCAAAAAATAAGGAGTGGGAATCCTGGGGCATGGTGGGAGATCTGTAGCAAGCTACAATTTGGATTGCGGTCTTGCCCAGAGTTAGTTACAGTTGAATAATCTCGGATGCATTATGCTGAGCAACTAGCCTGGAGGTGTGGATATACTTAAAGAATATGGACACGCCTCCGGCTTTAGTGTTTCGGTCCAGGTTAGGTGGCCGAAAGGTGTGGTATGAATTATGGCCTGGTAATGCAGGGGTGCTCTCTGGAGACTTCAACCAGGTCTCTGTCACTGCACAGATGTCGATGTTCTCCATTTTAAGGAGTGCCTCGAGTGAGTGCATTTTAAGGTTAAACTTCTAGCATTATGTAGCATTACCTTCAGATTTTCCTTGCTTGTACCTGTTACAGTGGTGAATTTGTCATTTGAACCTTGCCTAAAAAAGGCACAATAGGGGTGGCAAGAGCCTTAGCCAGTATCCGGAATCCCAAGGGTGACAGGTGCAGGCCATTTCTGGCAAAGCATCGTGGTTTGTCGATCATGTCATCCCAGGCAGACAGATACTGGATCCCATTAGAATGACACCAGAAGCTTAGCCAATTGTTGAAGTCAATCATTTTTTCCTTGTACTGTGGTATCATTCTGGGTGATGGCAGGATGCTACTCAGGGCTAGGGTCATACCTGCCTGGGCTACAAGATCGGACAGCTCCTCCATGTCTCTTTTCATGTAGTCCAGGGAGGTACGTCTCAAATCATTCACACCAAAATGGACAATGACAGAGTCATATTTGTACTTGTTGTGAGTGACCTGAGGGCATGCGTTATGTGGTGGAACCTGGCAACTGACAGGCAGCTGACAGTAATTTTCTCCTTGTTTAGCCTGGTGAGTGGAACATCAGTGTGCCTGACTATAGACTCACCTATGACTAGAGTGTTGGGTACGCTGTTATGCCTTATGGGCTGTGGTTGAGTGGCACACTGAGTTTGTGGGCTGTGTGTCATTTGGGTTGTGTTGGGAGGTGGTGGTTGCTTGCATTTCTGTTTTGGAGGTCCCTGTTGCTTGGGTAGATTTAGCCTCAGCGAATGTAGGTGTGTATTTTGTGTTTTGGTGGTGTAGGTTTTGAGGGACTATGTGATGAGTGTGGTGTGGTGCAAGTGTTTACTTTCTCCTCTTGACTGTCTAGTCCAGTCTTGGGTGAAGAGAGCTTTGCTTCCAGTTTGGCTATATAAGTGCATCTCTCACAGGTTGAAGTGATGGGTGGTAGGAGGAGAGGGTTGTCTGTGTACATGAGGCAACTGCTGCATTGCCCCAAGATGCCCAGATTCATCAGGTAGACATTAGATAACACCGGGAGCTGACCCCTAGACATGCCTGGATAGGTGCTTATTTATTAAGTACTAAAAACTGTTTTCTTCAAGACAAGTGAGAAAAGTTGAGTGCTGTAGTAATTTGTAGCTTAGTTAGTGCTTACAATGAGTTCTGAACAAGTGCTGAGCTCAAAAAAACAGATTTGAGTGCTGAAACTAGAAAACTGGCTACTTCTAAGAAACAAAATTAAGCTAGAGGGCTTCCCTCCAACAGAGAAAGGCTTGGATGCTCTACATTGTTAGAATGGTTGGGGAAGAAGACTGGCAAATCAATAACTTGGTTGAGATTGGTTTTAGTGCAAACTTTGGGCAAGAATGAGGGATTTGTTCTAAGTGAGAGACTGTCAGCATGGAATATCAAATAGCGAGGCTTAACGGATAAAGCCTGAAGTTCTGACACTCTGCGGGCAGAAATAATAACTACCAGAAAGATGGTCTTCCAAGACAACAATTTGATATCACAAGACGAAGCTGGTTCAAAAGGGGGAAGAATTATGGGGGAAAGCATAAAATTTAGATTCCATGGAGAATAGGGAGATTTAACATGTTGTCTAATATGAAAAGTCCCTTTGAGAAAGCCTTTGGATAACTTGTGAGAAATGATATTCAATTCTTCAAATCCAAGATGAAAATTAGAAATAGCACCCAATTGAACCCAAACTGATTCTGCTGCAGCTCCTTTGTTAAAAATCATTGTCAAGAACTCTAGGATGGAGGTCATAGGGGCTTGGTAAGGATCAATGTTATTATTAGAGGCACATATAGAAAAATGTTTCCATTTGCTAAGATATAGCTTTCTAGTAGAAGATTTATGAGAAGACAAAAGGATCTGTTTTGTCTCATTGGAAAGGTTATGGAACCTGGCTATCATGGGAATTGGAGAAGCCAAGCTGTGAGCTTCAGGGACTGCAGAGAAGGATGAAGATACCCCGATGGGTGAGTCAGAAGGTCTGGGACTGGGTCCAGAATCCAAGGATCCTCCAAAAGATGAAGTCGAAGGAAGGGGAACCAAATCTGACAAGGCCAATGAGGGGCTATTAGAATAATGAAGTATCAACAGGATTGGTGGAAATGCATAGAGGAGACCCAGAGGCCAATCGTGTATGAGTGCATCCCTTGGGGCTTCTCCCGGAGGGGGTATCAGGGCAAAGTAGCTTCTGCATTTCGTGTTCATGTGACTGGCAAAAAGGTCGCAGCAAGGCTGGCCCCACCTGCGGAATATCCTGTCCGCTATTTCTTTCTTGAGGGGCTACTCGTGGGGCAATAAGATTGCCCTGTTCAGTTTGTCTACTATCACGTTGGATCTCCCCGGGATGTGCACTGACAACAGAAAGCGCTGGGTGGAAACAGCCCACTGCCAAACTCTGACAGCCTCATGACAAATAGGGTAAGACCTGGTTTCTCCTTGTTTGTTCAAATACCAGACCACCGACATGTTGTCTGTCTGAATCGCAATCGTACCCAGAGGAAGAGAGTCCTGAAAGTACTGCAATGCCAAAAGTACTGCTCTCATCTCCAGGACACTGATATGCAGATGTGTCTCTTGATCGGTCCATGTGCCTTGGGAAGTCTTTCCCTGAAAATGCCCCCCTACACCCTATCAGGGAAGCGTCCATGGTCACTGTGGCCACTGGAGGGGGTAGCACAAATGGGCGTCCTATCGTGACATGAAGTTAGGTCAACCACCACTGAAGGTCTTTCTTGCAAGAATTTGTGATCATTATAGTGTGAGTCATGGGGAGTTCTTGGTAAGTTGTCCATCCAAAAGCAATCCAGCACAAAGGAAGATAAAAGCAATAGGCTTTATTGTGGCAACTCCATCATGCAAACCGGTTTCGGCTGAGAAACAAGCCTTCTTCAGTGCAATAGAAAATTCAATTAGAGCACATCCTAGTGTCTGCTTATATATCACCAAATTTTAAAGAGACACATACAAACCAAATAAATGAGAGGCAGAACCCCCAAAACAAAATTGAATTTAACCTAACTCATTAAGACCAGGTCTGAATAAAGCTCCCAGCTTGGTGATCCAAGAGGATTCCATATTATTTAATATATCATGCCAACCTACTTTGGAGGTTCCATGCATTTTAATTTTATCTATTATGATAAACTTGAATTTTGCAGTTTGATGTGTAATGGTGTGTTTGTAAAGGGCGTTAGAAATTTGTTTTCTTATCTGTCCAATTTATAACACTTTGGTGTGTTACTGATATTTTCCTTCCTATTTGGGACTTTTTACAACTTTTGGGCGTTTGATTATTGCGGTTGCAGTGTGTTCGGTTTTTGGATGCAAGTATCAGCAGTTTGGATGTATCGGGGTCTTGATATCTTTTAGTTTGGCTACTATATTTAATCCGGACATATAACTACTTTTCTACAACAACCATATGATTCTGGCATTATATTTGAAGGTGAGACTGTTGCTATAAGTCATACTTATTTTGTGCGGGACAGGGCCTTCAAGCCGGGATCTGTGATGAATGTTTCTGTTGACTGTTGCATTTTTCATGCCTAGGAACTTTCATTAGACAGTGAGACCAATTTATAACACTGGTGGAACACTGTTTTTCAATTTTTTTCATTTTTTTGGACATATATTTTTTACATACACATATTATTTGGAATGTTATGTTGTGTCAGAACTTCTTTTGGGTTTATCTGATACACATTTTTTTTGTGTATCGGATTTCATCTGTTTTTTTTCTACAATATATGCAATAGCTGTTGGGACAAGGTCGCTATTTGTCTATTTGGTGCATATTTTGGTGGATCATAGATAGGATCTAAGAAGGAAGCCATTTTGTCAAACTAACATCGAACACTAGACAAATTACATCATTTGGAGCCACGCACATGATTTTGGATAGGAATTAGACTTGATTATTTCTTTTTTGAACATTTTCTACTAAACGTTGGACATTTGTCAAATTTGCTCTTTGAAATTTGTTATATATGAATGTTATTTTTTCTACAAGTTATATATGTATATATGATATGTTGTTTTCTGACATGGACATTCAATATGCCTTTTTTGATCAATATATGAGTTGCATACTCATATACCAGCTAAATAACAGTATCAACATTTCATACTTATAAATATACATACTTTTGGTCAAGCATAACATCTTTAAAGTATGTTGGCATCGAAATCTAGTTAGCAGGATATCATCTGTTCATTCATTTAATTTCTGATGAGCTCCTAATGCATGGGTTTATGAAACTCAGATTTTTTTGTGCTTGGGGACTTGAACAAGAGTTCTAGATTTAATACTAATGTATTATTGTATGCTTTTCTGACTTTTTGAGGTCACCAAATGCTATCTACCATTTATTATACCATGTGATTTATTGGTCATGCCGTTTATTGATTATAGGGTATTTATATTACTCAGGTTAACTTCTTACAGCAGATGACCAGGACACCAGTGGCCATTTTTTCATGGTATATATAGACACGTTGCACATTTCTTCATACTGAGTCTGATGGTTTATGAATCATATGAATATGATATGTGGCTAAGAAGAAGTTCGGCCACCAGTTTATGCTTTATTTACATCAACACCAATGCGATATAGGGCTAAGACGAAGGTCGGCCAGAATTTTGAATATCTATAGTAATCATCTATGGTTGTTCATGCTCTGCTGAGATGGGCATGTTCCCTTTTTTATAAAACAAATATAAAGAGTATTTGGTTAGGTGAAGTTTTCATATATTTTATATATTAGTAGTTGAGACGAAGGTCACCTACTTACTTTGGGACATTAGTCCATTCCATACTACAGACTCTGACTGATTTGATATTTTGTTCCCCGTCTTGGTGTTTGTTAAGATTAGCATTTGGTATGATCAACAGGTCCCATATTAGCATTTTTTCCAATTATTTTATGAACGCTGGCCAATGACTCAAGCACAAAAGATTTATATTATGCCAATATAATATACAAACAATGTATATATTTACTTGGTATTATATATACCATTTCTTATATTTCTATATTTGTTTCTATTTTCAGTGTTGTACATCTATATTGATACATTGGCACAAGAACAACAAGATTACTTCATAGTATTGCTTCACCCGGCACTATGGACCTTACAGGTATTTTACAGGGTTTATCTGCAGATAAAGATAATTTAGATGTGTTCAGCCTAAAGCCACCAAATTCTAGTAATTTGACTACTGACATGGTGGATGCCAAATAACTCTGTGGTGTACTATTTCAAAAATTAACCAAGAACATGAAATCTCTAAGGGCCAATATATGGCATCTCAAGTTGTTTAAAGCTTATAAATTAAAAAATATTACGCCACGAGGATTAAGAATCTGAATTCAACCACTTGTGGGTGTTATTGATGACCAACTTTCTACAGATTGGGCACAAACACAACACCAAGTATCAATGTTATTTGTAAACACTCTGATTACGTATTATGAAAGGATGATAGAAAGCCAGACCTTAGAAATTAATGCCAATTGTCAAGAAGCCAAGGCTTATGAGTCTGAAAGCTTCTTTAATGACTATTTGGCCAATTTGGCCAAGGATCTAGCTACATTAGAGGAACAACTTATGAAAAAGAAAACTCAGAAATTTCAAAGAGATATTGCTGATTATGAGAAGGGTAAATCTTTTGTCATCCAAAAAAGTGTTCGATTTTCTGACCCCAGTTATAGATCCACCAATAGGAGGAAGAGACCAAGATCTATACTTAGAAAAACTATGCAGTCACCAAGTGGCACGTCAGAGGATGAATCATCCTCTGCCACTGATTTTGATTGCCCTTCTAACCAAGATTCTCTAGTGGCTAAACGTAAACAACCTTCAGACCCTTTAGGTCCAAAAAATGGAGAGGGGGGAGAAAACACAGAAGGAAGCACACAGAACATACAACAATTGTTGCAGAAGATTGTGACTCAATAGATAATGTACACAACATTTCCTCATACGAACTGTCAAATGTTCACAATAAAATATTGAATAAGGGTCTCAATTTTGTACCTACGTCTTTTGTTCCAGAGCATGTTTTAGTTAATGAAGTGAATGATTTTTGCAGACTACTTAACCTGAAAATATTTTTTCAGATGCAGAAAACACTCAAAGATCTACTGGGTTTCAATTTGGGAGATCCGCTTTTCAACCTCCCATGGACAAACATGTAGCTATATTCAAGGAATGCGTTCTTAAGGATTTGCATTTTTCTCAGGGTTATCAGCCAACTCGGCACAACCTGACCAAACAGGAACAGCAAGCATTAAACAAACTTAGTTCTAATCACAATATAGTCATTCTACCAGCTGACAAGGGAGGAGGTATTGTAGTAATGGATTGGGAGATGTATCAGGTGGAGGCGCACAAACAACTATCTGATACCCGTTTTTACATACACATGGTGGTTGATCCCACACCCAATTTCAAAAAACATATTGATACATTCCTTGATCTAGCCATGGAGGAGGGCATCATTAACCTACACACATGTAAACAATTTAAGGTCTCAGACCCGATTCCTCAATACTTATATTTACTCCCCAAGATACACAAACATCCCACATGCCCACCAGGTAGACCGAATGTATCTGGTAAGGGGTCTCTTACTGAACCGTTGTCAGCTTTCCTGACATATTATTTAAAACCATTACTAACCTTGGTTAGGTCCAGACGCAAAAACACCACGGAATTTTTGAATATTATTCAGGATACACAAATGGAACAGGAATGGTTTCTCTGCACACTGGATGTCACCTCCCTTTACACCAGTATGCCACATGGTGCTGGACTACAGGCCATCGAATATTGGTTAGAGAAATCCCAATTATACACTCCTGGCTTCAATAACTTTTTACTTAAACTAACAGAATATGTTTTAACCAAAAACATTTTCTACTTTGATAGCCAACCCTACTGGCAGGTTAGAGGTACAGCCATGGGAGCATCCTTTGCTCCCATTTATGCGGACCTATTTATGGGGTTTTTTGAAGAGCGATTTATTTATGACACCAACAATAACTCCTTTTTAGTTGAGTTAGATATTTGGAGACGTTACCTGGATGATTGTTGGATGGTATGGCAGGGTGATGCGATACTTGTACATGAATGTGTTACATTTCTTAATAGCAACAGATGGGATATTCATTTTACTTTAAACATTGAATATCAACAAATAATCTTTTTGGATGTCGTTGTTACTCAACAAGCAGACCACACGTTGGAAACTCGGGTACACAGGAAATTTCCGAAATACAACACTTTACTTCATGCCTCCAGCCACCACCCCCGCCATATCATCAACAACATCCCAAAGTCCCAATTCTTACGTATTAAGCGTATATGCTCTTCAGAACAATCTCACCAGGTGTGTCAACAAGACCTAACAAACAGACTGATAACTAGAGGTTATAACAAAGATCGCATTACCCAAACTGCAACCCAAGTCAATCGTATGCAGAGATCACAACTTTTGGAATACCAACATGGTACCATTGGACACAACACACAGACATCCCAACCTATCAGACTAGTCACCACATTTGGAAGTAATACCCCAAGATTTAGGGATATCATTAATAATCATTGGGATATTCTACGGGTGCATGAACATTTAAATGGGATATTACAAGATAGATGTGCTTTTTCCTACCATAGAGGTAGAACCATCAACTCACATCTTACCCACTATAAACGTTATAACCCATCCATCCCATTGCAGAAAACACTATTTGGTGACCCTTTGGTAGGCTGTGTTCCTTGTGGTCATTGCAGCGCATGTACACATATCTCTAAAAGTAAAGAATTTACCAGTTGTAACACTTCTAAAGTGTATGAGATTAGAATTTTTGGTAACTGCAGCAGTGACTGGGTAATTTATTTAGCTACATGCACGTGCTCATCTTTTTACGTGGGACAAACATCCAGACCTTTTAGACACTTCATAAGCGAACACCTAAGTGAGATCAGAAATAAAAGAGTTTCTAACGCCCTTTACAAACATACCATTACACATCAAACTGCAAAATTCAAGTTTATCATAATAGATAAAATTAAAATGCATGGAACTTTCAAAGCAGGTTGGCATGATATATTAAATAATATGGAATCCTCTTGGATCACCAGGCTGGGAGCTTTATTCAGACCTGGTCTTAATGAGTTAGGTTAAATTCAATTTTGTTTTGGGGGTTCTGCCTCTCATTTATTTGGTTTGTATGTATCTCTTTAAAATTTGATGATATATAAGCAGACACTAGGATGTGCTCTAATTGAATTTTCTATTGCACTGAAGAAGGCTTGTTTCTCAGCCGAAACTGGTTTGCATGATGGAGTTGTCACAATACAGCCTATTGATTTTATCTTCCTTTGTGCTGGATTGCTTTTGGATGGACAAAATGCTTATGGTTTAATCCGTGCACTTGGTCTACCCTGTGTGACTTTGGTTTATTCCGAGTTCTTGGTAAGACCATTGAGGGAACAACAGCCATTGTAGAATCCACATGTGCATACGAGCTAGTGGTATGGCTAGAATTGCTGCTGCCATCATGCCTAATAGTTTCAGAACGTCTGATGCTGGTGGTCTGTCTTTTGATATCTGAATGCTGATATGTTGACGAAGAAGAAAGACTCTTTCTATTGGAAGCCTTAGTGTGGTGATGGTGGTATCCAACTCTGCCCCGATAAAAACGATATGCTGCGATGGCGGCAAGGCAGATTTCTCTGAGTTGACTGTAATGCCCAGATGATTGTGGAATGACCGAGTGGACTCCCTGGCCTGAATGAGTTGATGCCTGGTGGTGGCGGTAAGGAGCCAATCCTCTACGTACGGAAACACCTGGAATCCTAGATGCCTCAGGTGAGCCGTGACCACTGCCATGCATTTGAACACTCTGGGGGCTGTAGTGAGACCAAAGGGTAGGGCTCAAAACTGGTAATGATTGGCTCCCAGCCAGAAGCACAGGTGATCCCTGGATGGTCTGGCCATTTTTATGTGGTAGTATGCATCCTTGAGATCTATCGAGCACATCCAATTGTCTTTCCCAAAGAAGGGAAGTATAGACTGAAGCATGGCCATCCGAAACTTCTCTTTCTTTACATACTGGTTCAGTCTGCTGAGGTCCAATATGGGTCTCCAGTCCCCTGTCTTCTTTGGAACCAAAAAGAATCTTGAGTAAGTTCCAGATCCTGTCTGGTCTGCTGGGACTGGTTGGAAGACTCGCAACATTTGGACCTCTATTGTTGCCTGTTCCCTGTAACTGGTTAGAACGTCCAGGATTGTTCTTATGAATGGAGGGGGTGTGGCGAATGTGATGAAGTATCCTCTGGAAATGATACTTTGCACCCAGCTGTCTTTTTTATTTTGAACCAAGCGTCTGGATACAAAGATAAGTGACCCCCGACTGTCTCCAGAGCAGGACAGTCAGGCCTCCTTTCAGGAGCGATGGTAGGGCTTCCCAGAGAAGTGATCTCTGTCACCCTGGTGTTGCAGACCCCCCCTTCCGTGAGGGCAGTGTCTTCCATTATTGCCCTCTCCTCTGCCCCTGGAGGGGGTTCACCAAGTGTGTCCTGAAAGGCTGCTTGGGCTTTTCGGAATCACTTTTTTCCTTCCCTTTGACCTTTAGGGTAACGTCGGGTAGGGGTGGAAAAACGGATCACGACGGCAGATAGAGTCTTTCCATCCTGTTAACATCTGATTAAGGTTTCCTTCACTTTAGGCCCGAAAAGGGACGAGCCATCACAGGGAGTGTTCACGAAGGAAGACTTGAAAGGCTCTGCGAAGGAACACAAGCACATCCAGGAATGTCTCCTAAGAGCAACTCCTGTACCCGCTGCCCTACTTGTTCCATCAGCTGCATAAGAGATGAGGCGCATGGATGAGTTGACAATAGAGATGAGTGTAGCAAGCTGGGCGGCAACTTTGTCGGAAGCTCCTGCAGCTACTGTACCCTGAAGTGAATCTCCTAACTCCTTAACGAGATCTCATTGCAACCTAGTAAAATGGGTTAAATAGTTCATCGAACGGAGAACAAAGGTCGCTGAACTAAACATGCGCTTCCCATATCTATCCATAATCCTGGAGTCTCTGTTAGGAGGATGGATAGACGAGGAAGTCTCAGACATTTCATTTTTGGTGGCTGCCACCACCAACATGGCATCAACCAGAACACCTTTTTTTAAGAATGTTTTGTTGAGGGGGGCAGAAATTAATTTATTAGGCCTCCTAGGGACAGGCTCCATAGTATCTGGAGACTCCCATGCCCTTCGAGAGACCAGCTGCATCAGCTCATCGAAGGGCGGAGATACCCAAGAGATGGAGGGCTGAGACCCGAAAGCCTTCAGGAGAAAGTACAGTTGTGTACACTTACCATAAATGTAGATGTCCGAGTGTATTCACTGTTGCAGTCATTACATTTCGGTTATCTGCTGGCAGGTTGCCCTCAGTTGGCCTGAATTCCAAAGTCTTGGGTCCTGCGTCGGTTGCTGTCTCCTCTTCCATGACGTCAGGTCATCAGGGGTATAAAACATGCAGCCGACGCCATTTTCTTTTGTTTTTCTTGACCCCGATGTCAGGTGCCCCCAAAAAGGTAGCAATATTATATATATATATATATATATATATATATATATATATATATATATATATATATATACACATACATACATACGCATGCATCAATATAAATTTTACCTTCATCTACAAGCAAATACACCACATAGGTTGTAGAAGATAGAGAAGGAAAGATAAACTTTAGAATGACAGGGGGATGGCGGGAGGGTAACCTGGACTGCAACAGTGAATACACTCGAACATCTACATTTATGATAAGTGTACACAACTGTACTATGTTCTTTGTGTTTCACTGCAGCAGTCATTACATTTGGGTAGAATCCCAAAGCTATGGTTAGGAGGTTGGAGCTAAACAGCATTAGATGCGGCTATGTGGTTTTTGAGGCAAGGTCCAAGCTGGGTATTGAGACAAGTTCCTTAGGATTGGTTACCAGCACTGGCGGGGCCAGTCCGGGGCAATTAATATAATCTTTGGCTTCTCTTGTCTGACTATTAGGAAGACCTTGGGTAGAAGAGGCAGAGGAGGAAAGGCGTAAACGTCCACTTTCCATGCTTGTCTGTGATAAGTCCTTGTGCAGAATCTTTTCAGCTGATAATTTTGAGGAGAGGCAAATAGATCTATGTCTGGGATCCCCCATTTCTCTGTTATCATGCTGAAGACTTGTGGATTTAGTTTCCACTCTTGAGGATCCCTAAGGTTTCTGCTTAAATCGTCTGCCAGAGTGTTTTGTATTCCTGGCAGGAATTGAGCTTGAAGATGTATTTGGTAGGTCAAAGCTGTGACCCACAGTTCCATGGCTAATCTGCAAAGGGGGTATGAGTGTGTGCCCCCTTGCTTGTTTATATACCACATGACTGTGGTGTTGTCCATCTTTATCAGTAGTTGTCCTGGATGAAGTAAGTCCTTGAAGGCTGTTAGGGCATTTTGAACAGCTAGCATCTCTTTCTGTTTGATATGTAGATGCATTAGTTTTGGTGCCCATATGCCCTGAATGCATCTTCCTGCCATGTGGGCCCCCCAGGCATAATCTGATGCATCTGTTGTTAAGGTTTGGCTGGCAGGGGGTAGAGTGAAGGGCCATTCCAGGTTTTGGTGACAGGCCTTTGCCCACCATAGAAACTCCTGTTGCAGACAGGGAATGAGAGGAATCATTGTTTCCAGACTGTGTGAATGTTGACTCCATAAACTCTTTAGGTACCACTGAAGTTTCCTCATATGCAGTCTTGCATATGGAATTAGTAGGATGCAGGATGCCATGAAACCCAGAGTCTGCAGAATTTGTCTTGCAGGACTGGGTTTTTGTTGCCATCAGTTTGAAATAAGTAGTCAGTTGCCTTTGTTTGTCTGGCGTGAGATAAGCCATCTGGGCAGTTGTATTCAAGCTTGCACCCAGGAATACTATCTTTTGAGAGGATACCAGTTGTGATTTATTTTCGTTTATTGTGCACCCTAGGCATGTTAGAAGCCTTCTCACAAACGCCAGGTGTCGTAGAAGAGTGTCCTTGTTCTCTGCTTGAATGAGACAGTCGTCCAAGTAAGGATATATTTGAATACTTCTTTGTCTGCAAAATGCCATTACTGGTGCCAAGCACTTTGTAAAGACCATGGGCGCAGTAGATAAGCCAAAGGGCAGTGCAGAGAATTGGTAATGCATTAAGCCAGCCTTGAATCTGAGGTATCTTCTGCACGACTGTCTTATTGGGACATGCAGGTATGCCTCTTTTAGGTCTAAAGTCACCAGCCAAGCATTCTTGCCCAGCATGGGCAGAAGCTGCTGCAAAGTCAACATTTTGAATTTTGGAATGTCCAGGTATGTGTTCAAAATCGATACATCCAGTATTGGCCGCCAGGCCTTGTCCTTTCTGGGTACCAAGAACAGTCTTGAGTAAAAACCTTGTCCTTTTTCCTGTTCTGGTACTGTCTGAATGGCCCCCATATCCATGAGGGATGTAACCTGTTTCTGTGCCTCTGCCCATTGATTTTTTGGCAGATCTGGCCAACCATTTATCATTGGCAGAGTGTGGAAATGGAATCTGTATCCCTGTGATACGATGTTTAGTACCCACTTGTCCTGGGTTATTAACTGCCAATTTTGAGCAAAAAGTGCTAATTTTCCCCCTGTGGGTGCTGCCAAAAGATAAGTGCTTGGTGAAGGCAGAGGGAAGTCATTGGTATTGCTTTCTGTAGGTTTGCGCTTTATCACCTCCAGATTTGGAGGTGGATGCACCCCATTGCTTTGACCTGTATGAGTCTTGAGCCTGGTACCTGGAACCCTTAGGGCATCTGGATTTGCCCCTTTGAGCTCTGTCTGACACAGGAAAGGACCAATTTTTTTGTAGGCCAGTGTCTACTGAATCTTGGTGGCTGCACTTGTAAGAAATCTTTAACAGTTTGCATAGACTTAGCTTTGTCTTCCATTTTCTTTAAAACCTCTTCTGCCTTAATACCAAACAGAGAATCATGCTGTAAAGGTGCATCTAGCAATTTAACTTTAACATGATCAGGCAAATTTTGTTCCTTTAACCAGGCATGCCTCCTAATCACAGATCCAGTAACTGCAGCCCCGCAGGAGGCCTCTAAAGAATCAAAACCACATTGCAAAGTATGCTTTCCAACTTGTTTAGCTGCATACAATAATTCCTGTAATTCTTTATTTTCTGCACATTCTAAAATCAACATCATTTTCTGTTTCAGCAATCCCATAACATGTTGTTGGTACTTAAGCATATGAAATTGACACTTTAAGGCCCTGATAGCCAAGGCTGCAGATGTATAAACCTTTTTCCCCATCTGTCCAGTGCCCTAGAATCTCTGTCAGAGGGGGTAGGGTTTTTTGCTGTTGAGGCCTTAACTCCCTTTGGACCCTGAGAAATAGTTTCAGGATCAGCAGCACGGTTTCTAAATAAAAATTTATGTGAGTCGGGGACTCTGTAATATCTGTCAGGCTTACTGCGAGCCGGAGGTAAGGAGTCAGGGGTCAAGCTTGACTCCAAAAACACATCCACAATGTCTAAAACGGGGAATGGCTAAAGGCTTGTGCTGAGGGAGAAGAAGGAAATCCCAGAGCCTCTTTTTTGATTCTGAGAAGTCTTGACTCTCCCAGTGAAAATGCTCCCTCAAAGTATGCAAGGTTTCTCCAAATGAATAATCCTCAGGAGGAAATGCAGATGGAACAGACTCCTCAGCATCAGAATCCTCATAGGGAGGGAATACATAATTCCTGATCAGAAGAGGAATCAGAAGAAATAGAAACCTGATCTGAAGATTCATAATCAGTGTCTTGCCTAGGCCTCTTATCTGGAGGGGGATGGGTACCCCTGATCAAGGTAATAAGGTCTTCAGCCATTTTGATCATCTGTTTTTTAGGCATAGAGGCCTGTGCACATAGCTCATGCATCATTTTTTTAGGTTTAGAAGTTGCTTTTGTCTTCGGTTTTGCAGCTGTCATCGGTTTGATATACAAATGCTGAGGTCTGAAAACATCCTCAGAAGCCGGTGCCTGCTCAGTGGCTCCGTACCCATCTGAGGGAGATACATCCGTCGGTCCAATACCTTGAGTATCTTGCAGCATACATGGGTGTCGGTAGAGGCCTGCGACTCGAAGGTAGCAGGTATCACTGGCTGCGGAAGCGCCTGAGTACCAGCGAACCGGCGACTGGCTTAGGAGAAGCTTCGTTGTCGGTTTTGTATCTCGACTGCCTTTCTCTGTCCTTTTCTTTGTGTTTTTTTATGTATTCCGGTAGTCGGTTAAATCTAGCACAAAACCGACAGCCAGGCACGTTGTGATCAGGGCCTAGGCAAGGAATACAGTATAAATGGAAATCCTTATGAGGTACTTACTTCCCACAAGTAATACAATTATTAAGTTTTTCTGACATCGGTAAAAAGCAAGAAAAAAGTTTCCCCAACGGGGTACATAGCTTTAGTGAAGACTTCGGTTCTGAAACTTAAACTCGAATATTTCAGTAGGCGGCCGACTAGCACTTGCGAAATGCTTCTGCTTCTGGCACCGCGCGGCAAGAAAGACTAAAGAAAATGGCGTCGGCTGCATGTTTTATACTCCTGACAACCTGATGTCATGGAAGAGAAGACAGCAACTGACGCAGGACCCAAGAAGTTGGAATTCAGGCCAACTGAGTGCAACCTGCCAGCAGATTACCCAAATGTAATGACTGCAACAGTGAAACATGAAGAACATCAGCTTCTGTACCACACGATCCACATCCAGATCCGACAAGCTGATAGATGATCAAGAGGAGCGTACTGAATGTGGTACCGACCGGAGAATTGGAATTTTCAGCAGTTTGGACACCGGTTCAAAGACTGGGGACCGGCTCCGAAAAGTAAAGACTGTCGGCTCCGATGGCAGTGGAGCTGAAGTCGAAGACTTTTTTGATTTCTTGGAGTCCAATATTTTGGAAGACTTTGAGGACTTGCTGGATCCATCCTGGTCACTCAAAGCTTCCTGGAACGAAGAATTAAGCACCCCTCTATCGATAAAGTTTCCTCTTCCTTTCCTGCAGGACCCTTGAGGAGAATAAATGACAAATGGAACAACTGTCTTGCAAATGCAGAGTCCCTAGACAGTAAAAACAATGAATGTGGCTGTCTGTAACAGACATCTTTTGGCCACACTTTGGGCACTTTTTGAAGCCAGACGTAGGGTGCTTAGCATGGTCAGCCATATTAATGTCAGAAAAAAAATTACTGTTACCACATAAAAATTCAACAGTAATTATTCACAGAAGCCTGGAAAATTGCAGGCTAAATCACACAATAATAAATCTGCACACAAGCCTTAAATAAAAGCAGGCTAAATTACACACACACAATGTAACAAGTATAAATGTGATATCACACAAGCAGACTATGCAAAAGGAGATAGCTGCTAAGAAACAACAACCTTATCTAAATAAACCAAGGTTTACTGTAACTTCAACAGTAATAAGAACTAAGTCTCATCTAAAAATGCAGAAGGCTAGACAGACCACACAGCAAACGACTATAACTATCTAAGCTATAACTATTTGAGAAAATGTGACAAAGATCACTGAATAACACACTGCAAGCTGAAAAATAAACAATAACCTTATCTAATTATTTAAGGTTTACTGTACTAAGCCTTATTTATAAAAAGCAGAAGGCTAGACAGACCACACCAAGTAGAGAAAACTACTACTAAACCAGGCCTAAAAGAGGCCAACTAGAAATTTATTAAGAACATTAATTGATGTTAATATGGCTGACCATGATTGACTTCAACTGGCTAAGCTTCTGGCGTCATTCTAAGGGGATCCAGTATTTGTCTGCCTGGGATGACATGATCGACAGACCATGAAGCTTTGCCAGAGATGGCCTGCACCTGCCGCCCTTGGGATTCCGGATACTGGTTAAGGCTCTTGCCACCCCTATAGTGCCTTTTTTAGGTAAGGTTCAAATGACAAATTCACCACCATAACAGGTACAAGCAAACAAAATCTGAGGATAATGCTACTCAATGCTAGAAGTCTAAACCTCAAAATGCACTCACTCGAGGCATTCCTTAAAATGGAGAACATCGACATCTGTGCAGTGATAGAGACCTGGTTCAAAGCTCCAGAGAGCACCCCTGCATTACCCAGGCTGTAATTCATACCATACCTTTCAGCCACCTAACCTAGACCGAAGCACTAAAGGCGGAGGTGTGTCCATATTCATTAAGGATATCCACACCTCCAGGCTAGTTGCACAGCATAATGCATCCGAGATTATCCAAGTGCAACTAACTCTGGGCAAGACTGCAGTCCAAATTGTAGCTTGCTATAGACCCCCCACCATGCCCCAGAATTTCCACTCCTCATTCCTTGATGCACTGGAAAATATTAGGGTACAACCCAACACTCTAATAATGGGCGATTTCAACTACCCTATCATTAACTGGGAAAACTACTCATGTATCAACTCTTTTGTTCAACGTTTTCTGGAATTCATAAATTCCAACGCCTCGGATCAACTTATTCACACCCCCAACAGGGGCAGCAAAATCCTAGACCTGGTCATTACCAACATAGGCAACCAGTGTTCCACACCAGAGGTCAATTCCTCATTGGTCAGATCCGACCACAAGCTAATCACCCTAGACATCCACATCCTGCCCCCACCCCCCATTAGGGAAACCACCGTAAAAAAACTTCTCCAAAGCCAACTTCACATTTCTTACGACAGAAGTGGTAAAATTCATGACACCCATGCAGACGGACAATAGAGGTACGACTGCTGAATCCTACACAAATGCACTTTGCAAGCACTTACACGAGTGCATGGATCGTGCTATCCCTAACAGAACCAAGATGCTATCCTCCAAAAAAAGGAAGCAGATCTGGTAGTCCTCTGCCATAAACAAACTCTACAACAGAAGAAAGAAACTTGCAAAAAATAGAAAAATCCCATGACTGGAGGAGCTCCCTGGTCAGCCTCAGTAAGAAGCTGAGATCCCTCATAAAATTCTCCAAAGCTAATTACAAAAACAAAATTGCCACTAACTCTAAAGACAACCACAAACCATTCTATAGCTATGTCAAGAATCTCAATGGCAACACTCAGATTTGCTCTGAGTTACAGCACAATGACACTAAATATACAGAACCAACTGATATTGCCAACATCCTGGCAGATAGGTTCAGTGCTAACTTTACCCACCTCTCACCCCCTAGAGGGCCCATCTCTATACCAGAAGAATGCAAAGTTCCTGTAATCATGGCTGCACAGGTAAAAAACACACTCTCCAAAGCCAAGAACACAGCATCCATGGGACCTGACAGTATCCCAGGCTGCGTTCTACATGAACTACAGAACGAACTGGCACCCCACCTAAGTACCATGTTCAATCATAGCCTCACCTCAGGCTTTGTGCCCACTGAATGGCGCACCACGACTGTTATCCTACTCCACAAAGGGGGAGCCACAATGGACCCCGGGAACTACCACCCCATTAGCCTGACGAGCCTGGTCAGCAAGGCCATGGAATGTATCATCATGGAACTCATAAACAAAGACATTGGTAATCTCCAAACTCTGGACCCCACCCAGTTTGGGTTTGTAAAAGGCAGATCATGTTTCCTAAATCTGACAGACTTCTTTGAAGCAGTCACCAAAGCCATAGATGAGGGTAAGGTGGTTCACACAGCCTAACTAGATCTAGCCAAGTTTTTCGATACCATCCCCCACTCTGGAATTATAGATAAACTCACTAAAGTAGGTATAAATCCCTGTGTCACAAGATGGGTTGCCAACTGGCTCACGGACAGAACCCACACTGTGAAAGTAGCAAACTCCAAATCCGACTTCAGACCAGTGACAAGTGGAGTACTACAGGGTTCAGTCCTGGGTCCTCTCCTGTTTGGTATATACTTCTCTGAAGTACAGGCTAACACAGAAGGTCTTTGGCTAACGAAGTTTGCAGATGACTGCAAACTGGGAGCCATAATCGAAACTCCTAACGATGTGGACATCCTACAAAAGGGCATCACTGAGACAGATGCCTGGTGTCAAAAGCCATGGCCTGAAGCTCAATGCCAAAAAGTGCATCATCATCCCCTTTGGTAAAAACTCTGTACACATGAACTACCACATAGGTGGTAGTCTACTTAACACCGAAAGTGTGATAAGAGACCTTGGGACACAGGTGGACAGTAGTCTCTCCTTTGATAATCACATTGCCACAGTGGTCAGGAAATCCTTCTACATGGCACACCTCATCACAAAAGGTTTCTCATCCATAAAAAAAATAGGTCATTGTTCCTCTCTACTCATCACGCATTAGACCCATTATAGAGTACAGTGCCCCTTTTGGTCACAAGACATCTACAACAACTGAAGAGGCCACAGAAATACCTCACAAAGAGGATTACTGGCCTCCAACAGATACCTTACGCAGACCGTCTCAAAAAACTCCAACTTTACTCCGTCGCATATCGCCTACTCAGAGGCGATCTCTGCCTAACATACAAAGCTATGTCAAATCCAGAGCTGCTGGACATGCTCCACTTAAAGAAATCCCAATCCCTCTGAACTACATGCTGTAGGGACCTAAACCTTGTCACCACAATAACAAGAACATGCTGGAGGGATAGATTCCTGTCCCAGAGACTTCCCATACTCTGGAACAGACTACCTATCTATGTCAAACAGAGCTCCTCATTAGCACTCTTCAAGAAAAATCTTGATGATTGGATGGGAAATGGAAAATTCACCCTGGGGATCACTTCTGTGGCTCTGCTCGACAGGGGCACAGGAAAATAATTTTCTTGGGTGGAGAAAGCCAGGGTACCTTTTTGGCTAGGCTTATATAGGCCCTAGGGCCAATAGCCTAGTACCTACCTATGAACCTATGAACGGTAAATGGGAAGGGAAAACACACTGAAAAGCTATAAGAACTTTATCAACAATCCTAACTATCTAACTATATTAAATAGCAAAAATTGTGATTAAGATAGTAATGAAAAAACAGCTTAACTGGCCCAAGCTAAATCAGAACCTCCTGTTGCAGCGGCAAACTAGATCTGACGTAATTCCAGGTGCATCATGGGACAGGGACTTGGCCTTGAGCTACTTGAAGACCTCAAGCTTTGCAATTGGCCGTATTGGAGCCGAGGGATCGGCTCCGAACCCATCAGTAAAGAATGAACGGCGAGATTGAACAACTTCACATAGAATATTAAGAAAAGGATAGGAAAAGAAGGGAAAAAATGGAAAGTCCATAAATATAGTGTCAATTACAGAAATCTCCTGGAACAAACTCATGTTGACCACGATTTGATGCAGGAATTGTTAAGGAATGGTGAACTGAAACCAAAAGATTAAAGGCTAATAATGGCTGCCCAGGATAGTGAACTACATACACATTGGCTTACAAAGTCTACTGAAAATGTGGGAGAAACAGACAAATGCAGGTTCTGTAAAACAAAACTGGAAACAGTCACTCATCTTGTTGCTGGGTGTGATACACTCATGACAGGGGGCCTACATATTGAAAGGCACAATGACATGGCAAGTCTGTTGCATTGGGGATTGTGCAAACAATACAACATAGGAGTAGCTGAGAAGCACTGGAAACACAAACCACAAAGGATTACAGAGAATGATGAAGTTTGCATCAAATGAGATCACCCATAACCATCAGTTCAAAAAACAGATGTGAGAAAAAGACAAAAGTAGCACTGATTAATTGTTGGTATTGCTGTAGAAGCTTAAAAGTTAGTGGGGAGAAAATGATAAAAGATCTGGAAGGTTTTCCTTAACAGTATTTTAAAAGGAAGGATGATACCACGATCTTGGAAGAAATCTATAGTGGCTGTAATACCCAAAGAGGGTAAAAACCCTTCACATCTAGCTTCATATAGACCAATTTCAGTTTTAAACCATGATTATACCATATTTATGTCTATACCAGCTAAGAGATTGACTAATATGCTGTCAAACCTGACAATGGAAGGCAATGGAGAACTTACCTGAGCAGCTAGAGACCACATCCGGACATGGTGGAGGCAAATGAAATAAGAGGAAAGCTAGCACAGGACAGGTGCATTATGGGAGGGGAAATTCTGAAGAGCTCTTGGCTGCACCACTAGCTTTGCCAGCTCAGGCCTGAAGACAAATCAGTTGGACTGCATGGAATGAAATGGATCTGGACTTTATTGAGGATTACACTAAGATTTAACGTAGTAGCTGAATATATGTGGAGAAGACAGATGAAGGTTGAAAAAAGACAAAGTTATGCAACAACATAAAAACAGAATAGACAGCAAGGACAGAGATAATTTTCTGCAGTTGTTCCTTAGGAAAAATAAATATAAACAAAACGGGATAACATACTGGTTACGCAGACATGCTTATTCTGTGCAAGAGAAAAGGAGGTGGTTTCACCTATACCGTCTACCCAACTTAAAATTAAAAAAAAAAAATTGAGGAATGGAACACTTAATTAAACTTGACAGAGCAACTGTTTTTGACATTAAGGAAATTTTAAAATGGATGCAAACTTTTCTGGCACACAAATATAAAAATGTTAGTGAAACACAAGAGATGCTTCTGGGCTTTTTTGACTGATTAAAAAATATCAAATTTAAGTGTTCCATCTGCATTGTCTGAAATAAAAGGAGTTTTGAATTTGTTGAATGCTAATAGTGTTCCAGACCTTAATGGCCCTGGGTATGGGTATAATGAAGCCTTACAAGACTGGCAATTAGAAACAATTGTAGCAGTATTTAATGAATGTTTTTTGAGGCTACAAACTTAAAAAAGAAGTCAGGTACTCACCATAATGTTCCATCTGTGTTGTCCACTTTCCTTCTTCCTCAATTCTTGGGTTCGGATCCAATTTGGCCGCTTCTACTAGCTTGTAGATCACTGAAAGCACTTGACTTCCTCCCTTTCCCATAATGCTCTAGTCCCTACTATACCTCAGATCTTGTTTGCTGCTCCTTATATCTGTAGATAGCATTGTAAAGAAATAAGAAGTTATGTACCTACCATAACGTTCCATGTTAGTTGTCTTTTTCTCGCCTTCCTTCTTGCTGGTTGGGTTCGGAGCTGATCCTCGGCTCTGACTCGGCTATCTTCCAAAGCTCGAGAGCTATTTACTGGCTTGAGGCCTCCCCATATCCCACAATGCCTGGTGCTAGATCCCCAGATCTCGTTTGGTAGACCTAACTACAGACAAATATAAGGACAGCTGTCCTAACAGCGTATGTTTAGCTACAGAGCTAAAAGGTTGAGGGAACAAACCAGATAAGACGCAGCCAGCTAAAAGGAACTCAGAGGGCAACTCTTCTCGGTCTATTAGGATAGGGGGACAGAGGGTAGGATGCAAGAAGGAAGGCGAGAAGAAGACAACTAACATGGAACATTATGGTAGGTAAATAACTTCTTAATGTTAAGTTGTCTATCTCGCCTTCATTCTTGCTGGTTGGGACAGCATCCCTAGCACCTCAGTCCTGGGTGGCTCATCGGGACAGACTCTTCAGCACAGTGGAACCAAAATCAGCTCTGCTCCTAGAGGCCACATCCAACTTATAATGAGAAATAAATGTATGGGGAGTGGCCCATGTAGCTGCCGCACAAATGGTTTCCATTGGTAATCTTGCCTGAAAAGCTACAGAAGTGGCTAAAGCCCTAGTAGAGTGGCCTTTTGGTTTAGCAGGGAGCGATTTGTTCCTCAATTGATAAATCAAAGTAATAACAGAAGTCAACCACCTAGATAGAGTTACTTTAGACAATGGTAGACCTTGTTTACCTTCAGCATAGGACAGGAAGTGCTGATCTGATTTTCTAATTTGTTTAGTCCTATGCAAGTAGAAACGTAATTGTCTATGAACATCCAACTGATGTAATTTATGTTCAGCTTTGTTGGAATAATTTGGGAAGAAGACCGGAAGATCAATGGACTGATTCAGATTATTCTCAGAAGGTACCTTAGGAAGGAAGGATTAGTCCTGAGCGAAACTCTGTCATTATGGAAAACTAAATAAGGAGGGCGAACACAAAGGGCCTGGAGTTCGGAAACTCTTCTGGCTGAGGTAATTGCCACAAGAAAGAGGGTTTTCCAAGAAAGAAACTTTAAGGAACATGAAGCTGCGGGTTCAAAGGGGGGCAATATTAGGGAAGCTAAGATCAAATTAAGATCCCACGGAGGCGGGGAATCTCTTACTGGGGGCCTGAGCAAAGTAGTCCCTTTGAGAAAAGCTTTGCAAAGCTTATGGGACATGATACTAGTTTCAGATAGGCCTGTATGAAAATTTGAAATTGCGGCTAACTGAACTCTAATGGTGGCAGAAGAGGACCCAGCCTGAAAAAGTTCCGCTAAGAAATCTAAAACATGGTGGACCGGGGCTGAAAAGGGATCTGTGTTTTTAGACTCTACCCAGCAAGAGAAATGTTTCCGCTTACTAGCATAAGTTTTTCTGGTGGTAGATTTGTGCGAAGATGAGATGATTTCATGCACCGATTGGGAAATGTCCGGAAGCCTGGCTAAGGTTGGAAGTGGAGCAACCAAGCAGTGAGGTTGAGAGACTGCAGGGATTGGTGCAGCCCGCGCGACTGATGGATCAGGAGGTCTGGCACTGGGTCCAGGGCTGCTCCAGGAGGTGATGATGCAGGAATGGAAACCAAATTTGTCGAGGCCAGTAGGGGGCAATGAGGATCATCTTGCATCCCAGCGCGGTAGCTTTCTGTATTAGTTTAGGAATCAGGGGAAATGGAGGGAATGCATAAAGAAGTCCCTGAGGCCAATCATGGAGTAGAGCGTCTCTGGAAGGGTATCCGGGAAGAGGGAGGAGAGAAAAGAAACTGTCGCACTTGCTGTTGAAGGGGGTGGCGAAAAGGTCGCAGCAAGGCTGACCCCATTTGCGGAAGATTTGGTCCGCCACTGTCTGATTGAGAGACCACTCGTGAGGCATGAGAATTGCTCTGCTCAGCCTGTCCGCTATAACGATGGACTTCCCAGGGATGTGTGTTGCTATCAGAAACCACTGGGAAGAGATCGCCCATTGCCAGAGTCTGAGTGCTTCTCGACATAGGGGGTAGGAATTGGTTCCACCCTGCTTGTTGATGTACCACACTACCGACATATTGTCTGTCTGAATTGCAATGGTCCCAGTGGGAAGAGAGTTCTGAAGAGTTTGCAACGCTAAAAGCACAGCTCTCATCTCCAAGACATTGATATGCAGATGGTACTCGTGGGGTTCCCATGTGCCTTGGACTATTCTGCCCTGAAAGTGCCCCCCCCCACCCAATCAGGGAGGCATCCGTGGTCACCATGGCTACTGGAGGAGGAAGAACAAATGGTCTGCCCTGGGGTATTGACGGGGAAACCATCCACCAAGCAAGCTGGTCTTTGCATGTCTGTGTAATCATAATCATGTGAGACATTGGAAGTTGTATTAATGACCATTGGGTGAAAAGCAACCACTGAAGAATCCTCATATGAAAACGAGCCAGGGGGACTAGTATGATCGCTGCTGCCATGAAGCCCAACGTCTTTAGGACGAATCTGGCCTGAATTTTCTTGCATGCTAATAACACCTGTACATGTCGGCGAATATCTAATACTCTGTGTAACGTAAGTCTCGCTGACATGTCTTTTGTACTTAAACTTGCGCCTATAAAGGTTATAGAGTGACAAGGCGACAATGCAGACTTTTCTAAATTTATTGTGATACCTAGCTTGGAGCAAGCTTGGATGGTGTAGTTCCTGGCTTGTAGCAGCTGATGTCTGGTGGTAGCAGTAAGGAGCCAGTCGTCTAGATAGGGAAACACCTGGTAACTACTGCCATACATTTGGTGAACACCCTGAGGGCTGTGGTGAGACCAAAGGGCAGAGCCCGGAACTGATAATGACTGGCTCCCAGCCGGAAGCGGAGGAATTTTCTGGAGCGCCTGTCCATTTTGATAAGGTAGTATGCATCTTGAAGATCTATGGAGCACATCCAATTGTCCTGACCCAAAAAGGGAAGAATGGACTGAAGCGTGACCATCCGGAACTTCGTTCTTTGTACAGACCAGTTTAGTCTGCTGAGATCCAGAATGGGTCTCCAGTTCCCTGCCTTTTTTGGTACCAAAAAGAACCTTGTGTAAATTCCAGATCCTTGCTGGTCTGCTGGGACTCGTTGGATGGCTCTTTTTTGTAGCAGTTTTGAGATCTCTTGGACTGCTTGTTCCCTTAGACTGGGTGGAACATCTGGAAGGGATTTGTTTGACCTTAAGGGGGTATGAACGAAGGGAATTCTGTAACCTCCGGATATGATAGACTGTACCCATCTGTCTTGAGTTATGTCTTGCCAGGCTTTTGGGTACAGCGATAATCTTCCCCCGACTGCCTCCAAAGGTGGGCAGCCGGGCAGCCCCTCAGGGATGCTGGAAGGGCTTGTCAGAGAAGGAATCTCTGCTGCCCTGATTTTGCGGGCCCCCCTGCCTCGAGGGCAGCGTCTATTGTTGTTCCCTCCTCTGCCCCTGGAGGGAAAACTCACCCCATGTGTCAGGCACGGCTCCCTGGGGTTTCCGGAACCACATTTTGCCACTTTTCTGACCTTTGGGGTATGGTCTAGAAGGAGTGGAAGAACCACAGCAGAGAGAGTCTTGCCTTCCTGCTCACACCTGGTAAGGGTGTCCTTCACTTGTGGTCCAAAAAGAGCCGAACCATCAAACGGGGTATTGGTGAAAGATGCCTTAAAGGGGTCCGCAAAGTTACATAACCGCATCCAAGCGTGCCTTCTCAAGGCCACACCTGTGCCTGCGGCTCTACTCGCCCCATCGGCCGCATAAGAAATGAGCCGCATGGAGGAGTTCACTATCAAGTTAAGAGTCACCAGCTGGGAGGTAATCTTATCCTGGGCCCCCGCAGCTAATGGATCTTGAAGGGTATCTCCTAGCTCCTTAAGGAGATCCCTTTGAAGGCGTGTAAAATGGCACAAATAGTTCAGCGACCGCATGGAAAAGGTCGCTGAGGAAAACATATTCCGCTTCCCGTATCTGTCCATCATCCTAGACTCCTTATTAAGGGGATGGACAGACGAAGAAGTCGCAGCCAACTCCTTTTTCGTGGCCGCTGCTACCACCATAGCATCAACAGGGACACCCTTTGTCAAAAATTGTTTGTCTTGTGGTGCTGTGATGAATTTGTGGGCCTTTGGGGAGTTGGTTCCACTGTGTCTGGGGCTGACCACGCCTTTCGAACCACCACTGCCATCAGTGGATCGAAAGGCGGAGACACCCAGGAGGTGGGGGGGGGGGCGAGAACCAAACGCGTCCAGATATACAGAATCATCCTCAGAAGGGTTAAGGGTAGTCCATTTCCCCCTCTGCCTAAGCATCTCAAGGATGTCTGAGAAGGAGACATCTTCAGAGGGGGACCTCGGGGACCCTTCCGAATCCTCTAAGTCGGTATCCGAAGTGACAGACTCAGGGGAGTCAACATGCTTCCTCTTACATTTCCTCTTTCGAGGGGGCTTTTCTGAATGATCAGGGGAGGCCTCGGAAGAGGAGGACGCGCCCACTGGGGCAACCTGGAGCACTTGTTCTCCTCCCTTGGGGTCTGGAGGAGGGGCAGAGGCAGACGCAGGCACTATGGGGGGAGGAGCCGAAGAGGCTGATCGTGGGGCTGACTGAGGGGCCAGCACACTTCTCATGACCTCGAAGACACCCCTTTCTGGCAGAGAAGAAGGCTCAGGCTCCGAAAAGACCGGAACCCTCCCCGGCATGGAGAGGGATGGCTCCAAGGCCAATGTAGGGGCTGAGCTCACCTGCTCCGAAGCTCCAAGAGGGAGAACGGGGTCGGACAAGGGTCCGATGCCACTCGCCCCTTCGGAACCGATGAGGGAGTCTCGGCGCCCAGATCCCTACAAGGACGGCGCCATGGAAGTGATCGGAGCCGAAGGAACTGAAAGGGTAGGTATCGGCACCGACGGTTCCACGATCCGAACCCCAACCAGCTCCGGCTCTGAACTCAAGGGGTGAGTCAAAGGAGGAACTACTGTAGAGACGGGCAGAGCCGAACCCTGATGAGGGGGGCTGGATAGCATTTTAGCCAGGGCCTGCGATTTTAGAAGTCTGCTCACCACTCTCTCCAAGTCATGGTCAGACAGCCTCGAAGACCGAGAAGAGTGAGATCGGTGACTTCGCTCTGACTGTAACAGAGGCAACCCCGGAGCCGAGCGAATCGACTCTAGGGATGGGGACCTAGAATGCTTTCGGCTCCCTGAAGGTTCCGACACCAGGATCGGAGCCGACTGAGAGGCAGGTACTTCGGTTCCGGCCGGAACCGAAGTCGAAGCAGATGCCACACCCTACGACGGCTCCGAGCTGGGAGCCAACGGCTTCAATGGCTTGGTGGGTTTCCCTGGATGAGTCTTAGCAGGTGACCCTTCAGGTTTTAGTAATCCTCTAAGGATTAACTTATTCCTACGCACCTGCAGGACTCTTGGACTAAAGGCGTGACACACCGAACAAGAGTCATGCAGGTGTAGGGCGCCCAAGCAGTAGACACAAGAAGTGTGACCATCTGTCAGAGACATTTTCTGACAGCAAGAGTCACACTTCTTGAATCCCGATACCTTAGTATCTTTGGACATCCTGTAAAAAGAAAAATCACAGGAAAAAAAAAGGCCAACAGTACAACAGTAGGTAACAAGTATAAAGAACCGTACACACAAAAAAAAACAGTTACCACACCTGAACAACACACACACACACACACACTATAACTATAATATATATATATATATATATATATATATATATATATATATATATATATATATATATATATATATACATACACACATTATAAAAAGTAAAGTACTACAACTATTACTACCTGAAAACCCTACAAAAGGTATTTTAGAGGACAAGGGTTAGCCTCTAACTAAAACGGCTACCTTGAAGAGAGAAAAAGAGAGGGGGGGGGGACTCTCTAACAGTAAAAATGAGTTTTCTAAGGGGATGGGATACATCTAAAACTACACAGAGACAAAAAAGTACTAAACTATTATAATAAGAACTAAACGCTATTTATATGAAAAAAAAATTATATAAAACCTATCAAAAGACAAAAATATGACCTGAGCCAGCAAAAGCAACCTCATAGCAGAAGCGGCAAATGAGATCTGGGGATCTAGCGCCAGGCATTGTGGGATACGGGGAGGCCTCGAGCCAGTAAATAGCTCTCGAGCTTTGGAAGATGGCCGAGTTGGAGCCGATCGAACCCAACCAGCAAGAATGAAGGCAAGATAGACAACTTAACATTAAAAAATTTGTAGGATAACCAGTAAAATCTGGAGGTCAAACAAATGAACAAGGTTCCTTTAGCATCTTTGATCCTTCCAAAAGACAACAAGGAGGAGGGTTGGCTGGAGAGCAGTTGAGGAAGAATGAAAAAGTACAGTTTTGTACCTACCATAAATGTAGATGTTCGAAGATCCACATTGCTGCAGTCCTAACACTTGGGTAGTCCGCTGTCCCTCGGTCGGCCCGAATATCAGAGTATAAGGCTGACGTCGGTCAAGGCGCATTTGACTGACATCAGAACGTCAGGGTACAAATGCGCATGACCGACGTCATATCCTCAGTCTTTTCTTGCCCCAGATGTCAGAAGACCCTAAAAAGAAAGGTCAAAACCCATAGACAACAACTAAACAACCAACCAGCCTAACACCAAAAATATGTACAATATATACAACATATACAATTATACAATTATACCTCAGATGGATAACCCAACCCACACAACCACCTCAAAGTACAGAGGGGAAGGAGGGAGGGTAAATTGGACTGCAGCAATGTGGATCTTCGAACATCTACATTTATGGTAGGTACAAAACTGTACTATGTTCTTCATCTCACATTGCTGCAGTCCTAACACTTGGGTAGAATCCCAAAGCAGAGGTAAGGGAGGATGGCTAAACTATAATGAAGCAGGAGCTGCCAAAATGCCCTGCAACACAGCAGTGGCAAAACCAGCCCTGGATTTAGAGTACAGTGGAAGGTGGTAATGCCTAGAGAAGGTATGCACTGAACTCCAAGTGGCTGCCTCTAAAATATCCTTAGTAGCCACCCCCCTCAAAAAGCTGTTGAAGTGGCAGTAGCCCTAGTGGAATGAGGCCTAATCCCAGCTGGAATCTCTTTGCCATGATGGGAATAACAGAAAGCAATGCAAAATCCAATCCACTTAGAAATAGTTTGTTTTGACACGGGCTTGCCCTGAGAGCACAAAGCAAAAGAAACTAATAACTGCTGAGATTGTCTGAACCCTTTAGTTCTGTCCAAATAATATCGCAACTGCCTGTGTACATCTAAGGTGTGCAAAATCTTTTCCCCTTTAGTTTGGGGATTTGCATAAAAAGTAGGCAAATGAATAGTTTGGTTTAAAGCCACACTAGAAACCACTTTAGGCATAAAGGAAGGATTAGTACGTAAAGATACCCTATCCTTATGGAAAATTAAGAAAGGCTCAACTGCCATAAGGGCCTGCAATTCAGAAACCCTTCTTGCAGAGGTAATGGCCAACAAGAAAGCAGTCTTCCATGACAAATATTTCAACTCAGCAGTAGCTGCAGGCTCAAAAGGTTGTAGAGTGAGTTTCTCCAACACAAAATTGAGATCCCAAGCAGGAGTAGGAGCCCTTCGTGGGGGTCTTATATTCTTTGCCCCTCTAAGAAATTGCTTGAACAAAGGATGAGAAAACAATGGTGGGTCACAGTCGTAGTGAGCTGAAATTGCTGCAGCATGAATCTTAATAGAAGAGAAGGACAAACCTTTGTCCAATAACTCAGTAAGATATTGAAGAGCCACACTTAAATCAGGCTCAGAAACATCCAAATCCTTAGCTGCACTCCAAAATAAAAATCTCTTCCATTTATCTGCGTACACTTTCCTTGTACTAGGCCTTCTAGCTTCCAAAATCACATTCAAAACTTGTTGTGGAAGTTGAGACCCTCTATGGTTTAAAACAGAATATGCCATGCTGTTAGGTGAAGAGAGTGAAGTTTGACATTGAGCAAATGACTGTCCTCCTGGGACAACAGATGTGGAATCAAAGGCAAAGGCCATGGAGGCTTCTGTACTAGACTTCTCAGTAATGGGTACCAGTGCTGTCGAGGCCAATCTGGAGCTATCAAAATCATCCTTGGCTTGTCCTGTCTGACCTTTAGAAGTACCTTTGGGAGGAGAGGCAGAGGTGGAAAGGCATACACATGAAGATTTTTCCAACTGAAAGAAAGAGCATCCACTTTCCAAGCTGTGGGATGAAACCGCTTTGTGCAAAACTTTGGCAGCTGGTGGTTTAGTGGAGAAGCGAACAGATCTATGTCTGGAGTTCCCCAGGACACTGTCAATTTCTGAAATACATGAAGATCCAGTTTCCACTCGTGGGGATCCATGATTTGTCTGCTTAACACATCTGCTAAGGAGTTCTGTGCTCCTGGCAGAAACCTTGCCTGAAGACTTAGTTGTAAACTGAGAGCAGTCTCCCACAAAATCATTGCTTGCCTGCATAGAGGATAAGAATGTGTTCCCCCTTGCTTGTTGATGTACCACATGACAGTTGTGTTGTCTGTTAGAATCAACACCTGCCCTGGAAGAAGTAAATCCTTGAAAGCTATTAATGCAAACTGGACTGCTAACATCTCCTTCAAGTTGATATGTAGATGCTGTAGTCTGACAGGCCACTTGTCTTGTATCCACTTTCCGTTTAGATGAGCTCCCCAAGCTTTGTCTGAGGCATCTGTCGTTAGAATTTGACTCGCCTCTGGCCGGGTCACAGAGAGTCCCTTGTTTAGGTGACATTCCTGAGCCCACCACAAAAATTCCTTTTGAATACAAGGTATTATTTGAATGACAGTGTCCAGATGCTGACAGTGCTGTGTCCATACATTTTTGAGATACCATTGCAACTTCCTCATATGCAGTTTGGCATTGGGAAGCACCAGAATACAAGATGCCATGAACCCTAAGGCTTGAAGGACTGTCCTTGCAGTCAGCCCGGACTGAAGAGATAGATGATGGAAGTAAAGGGAAAGATTCTTTTGTTTGTCCGGGGTTAGAAAGGCCATCTGGGATGCTGTATTCAGTCTTACACCCAGAAAGCACATGTCTTGAGAGGGTACTAGACTGGACTTTATTTCGTTCACAGAATACCCCAGGCATCTTAGCACTGCTATCACATATTCCAAATGACGAAGAAGCTCGTCCCTTCCTTGAGCCAGAATCAGGCAATCGTCCAAATAAGGATAGATTTGTATTCCTTTTAGCCTGAAGAAAGCTATCACTGGAGCCAGAACTTTCGTAAATACTCTGGGCAGTAGATAAGCCAAAGGGCAATGCAGAGAACTGATAGTGAGAAGTCCCAGTCCGAAAACGCAGATATTTCCTGCAACTTAGCCTGATAGGAACATGAAGGTAAGCCTCCTTGAGATCCAAAGTTACCATCCTGTGATCCTTGCCCAGTAGAGGTAAAAGCTGTTGTAACGTCAACATTTTGAACTTGGGAATGTCCAGATAAGTGTTGAGGATAGATAAATCCAAAATTGGTCTCCACGTGTTCCCCTTTTTTGGCACAAGGAACAGGCGAGAATAAAATCCTAGGCCCCTTTCTGGCATATGAACCGGCTGTATGGCCCCTATTTGGAGTAACAGAGAAATTTGCTTGTGAGCCTCTATTCTTTGTTGAGGAGGAATGTCTGGCATGCCTTTGAAAGGAGGCAAGGTATGGAAATAAAACCTGTAACCGTGATGTATGATATCCAGTACCCATCTGTCTTGGGTAATCAAACTCCAATTTTCTTTGAAAAGTGCCAACCTTCCTCCCAAAGGTGCTGCCAGGCGAGAAGGTTCTGGCAGCCGAAAAGGTAGGTCATTGGGTCTGTTTACGAAAGGACTGACCCCTGCCCTCACCGAAGACTGTGCAGGAGAACTCCCTGTTCTAGGCCTGAAAGAGCCCTGACCTCTGCCCCTGCCACGTCTAGATCTACCCCTAGACTGGGAATCATAAGAAGGATCGTCCACCCTTTAGTAGGCCAATTTCTACTAAACTTTGGAGGCTGAACCTGCAAAAATCTTTAACAGTCTGCATAGACTTAGCCTTGTCTTCCATTTTCTTTAAAACTGCCTCAACAGGAGAACCAAACAAGACATCAGATTGCAAAGGGGCATCCAAAATCCTAGTTTTAACATGGTCAGATAAATTTTGATCCCTCAGCCAGGCATGCCTGCGAAGAACTGACCCAGTGGCAGCCACCCTAGACGAGGCCTGAACAGCATCAAAACCACATTGCAAAGAATGCTTACCCACCTGTTCAGAAACATGCACTAAATCTTGTAACTCTTTACAATCAATACCTTCCGCCAGAGCATCAACCTTAGATTTCAACTGTGAAAGGAGATAATTTTGATATTTCAACATGTGAAACTGGCAATTCAAAGCTCTCATGGCTAGAGTGGAAGAAGTATAAACTTTCTTTCCCCACCTATCCAAGGCCCTGGCCTCTTTATCTGCCGGAACTGGGTTCTTGACAACAGAAGCCTTAACACCCTTAGGCCCCTGGCTAACAGTTTCTGGGTCTGCCCTAGGACTCTTAAAAAGATACTTATGAGCTTCAGGCACCCTGTAATACCTATCTGGTTTAACAGGAGCAGGAGGCAAAGAATCAGGATTGAGAGAAGCCTCTGCAAACACATCTTCCACCACATTCAGAACAGGAGGTATAGCTAAAGGCCTATGCTGGGGTAAAAACAAAAATTCCCTAAGCCTTTTCCTGGAATCAGAGAAATCCTGACCTTCCCATTTAAAATGCTCTCTCATGGAGTGAAGGGTCTCTGAAAAAGAAAAATCCTCAGGAGGAGAAGCAGAAGGAGTAGAATCATCCACATCAGAATCAGAATAATGAGAATACTCCTGCAAGTCTTCAGCCGAAGACTCAGACACATCCGAAGCCTGCTCATAATCCCCAACACAGGTTCCATCCTAGGCCTCTTATCAGGAGGGGGCATAGAGCCTCTAATCAAAGTAATTAAATCTTCTGCCATTTTAAGCATGTGCTTCTTGGGCACTGAACCTGAAGAACTAGGAGTGACACCCACAGAAGCAAAACTAGACCTGCCTCTAGGAGAAGCCTTGGAAGCAGAAAGAGAGGGCCTAGACACCTTAGGAAGGGAGGGAGTACAGTTACCTGAGAAGCCCCTACAGCCTGACCTGCCTCCTGGGAGGCCACATCCTGTAAAAACACAGTTTCTCCCTGGGACTCCAGAGAGGCCTCCGTCGGAACCACCGGTTCCACTGACGCCTCTAAAGAACCGGCGTCCGGTTCGGACGACTCCTCTAACCTAGGTTTAACTGCCTTGTCCTTGCGCTTCTTTGAGGAAGCCGGCGTCGGAGCATCCGACGGCATATTGTAATTGCACCGCTTCCCAAAGACCAACCTGGCACAATCCAACCTACACTTTATAGTGCGTTTATTGAACCTAGCACAAAAGCGACACCCAACAACGTCGTGCTCAGGTCCCAAACAAGGTATACACAAATTATGGTAATCCCTATGCGGTATCTGTTTCCCACAAGAAATACAGTTATTCACTTTTCTGACATCCGGTAAACCACTGAGGCAAGAAAAAACCAAAATATTCCCCAACGGGGTACTTAACCAACTCTGACTTCGGTCTGAAACTCCGAATTCGAAAAATTTCAGAACGCCGAACGGCACTTGCAACACTGCTTCTGCATCGGACCATGCCGCAAAAAAGACTGAGGATATGACGTCAGTCATGCGCATTTGTACCCTGACGTTCTGATGTCAGTCAAATGCGCCTTGACCGGCGTCAGCCTTATACTCTGATATTCGGGCCGACCGAGGGACAGCGGACTACCCAAGTGTTAGGACTGCAGCAATGTGAGATGAAGAACATCAGAAAACACAGATGGAATGTTATGGTGAGTACATAACTTCTTTACCTGATGTTGTCAATTTTCATTTGTTCCTCAACTCTTGGGACAGAGTTCCCAGCTGCATAAGCCCCGGGAGGACTCTAAGGAAGGATATTCTTGAGAACTGCTGAGCCAAATGCTGCCCTGCCCCTACAGATCAAATCCAATTTCTAATGAGCAATAAAAGTATGAGGATTAGCCCAAGTTGTGCATGCACAAATATCTAGAGAAGATCTAAACAAAAAAGCTGAAGTAGTAGCCATAGATCTAGTGGAATGTGCTCTTGGTGGTTTGGGTAAGGACATTACCAATTTATTATAAAGAAAGGTAATACAATCAGTCAACCATTAAGCTAATGTTGCTTTAGGAATGGATTTGCCAAATTTTGAATCTGAAACTGACACAAATTCTGTTTTTCTATATATTTTTGTTCTATGTAAGTAAAACCATAATTGTCTGTGAACATCCAATAGGTATACTCTCCTTCATTTTAAAATTTTGGAAAAATGACTGGCATGTTGATAAGTTTGATTGATATGAGATTCCTATACCACCTTAGGAAGAAAGGAAGGATTGGTTCTCTATGAAAAATCAAATAAGGGGGTTTAGAAGACAAGACCTGTAATTCTGAAACTCTTCTGGCAGTGGTAATAGCTACTAAAAAGACAGTTTTCCATGTTAGAAATTTTAGCTCCATTTAGCTGAAAGCTGAAACGGAGCCTGGGTTATAGCTTGCAAAACTACATTGAAATTCCAAGGGGATGCAGGGTCTTTAACTGGGGTTCTAAAGAGAAAAGTTCCTCTTAGAAAAGCTCTGCAAAGTTTGGAGGATGCTGGAGATGAATTATGTATTCCTATATGACATTTGGAGATGGCAGCTAACTGTACTTTAACAATAGAAGAGCTAGCTCCTTCATTGCAAACCAAGGCTAAAAATTAGAGAACTTTAGATGTAGGTGTGGAAAGGGTCTATGTTCAGCCATCGAATGGAGCTTTCATCAAACGGCTGAACATTGAACCCTAGCCATCGAATGTTCATTCAGCGAACGTTTATTTCATCAATACGGAAAGTAACTAGTTGGCCACCACCTCCCTGTCTGCCCTTTCCCCCACTGTAGTGTGTAGTGTGGTCTCAGAGTTGGTGTATATAGTTAGGGGGGTGTGGGGGGCAAAGCCACCCACCTGGGTGGATTTGAAATACTGTGGTGGGGCACATGGAAAAGTGGTGGCAAACTAGTTATTGTCCCTGTCGATGAAATGAACATTCATTGAATAAACGTTTGATGGATAGGATTCGACAGAGGTTCCATTTGATGGTTCAATAAAGACCAATGGAAAAGGGGATCAAATTGTTTTTGCTGCACCCACATTACAAATCTTTTCCATTTGCTTTTGTAAATTTTCTTAATGGAAGCTTTGTGGGATGATAAAAGAATGTGATGGACCAGGAAAGAGAGCCTGGGCTGTGTAGCAATCCATGGAACTGGCAAAACCACGTAGTCATATTTAGGCCTGGACTGTCTGGGTGAATCGAGTCTGTTGGATGAGACACAAGGTCTGGAGTTGTATCCAAAGACAATGGAGGAAGAAGATGAGGTCAGAGAAAGGGAAACCAAATTTGAAGAGGCCAATAAGGAGCAATGAGGATTACTGTGATCTTCAATTGAGATGCTTTCTTTAGAAATTTATGGATTGGGGTAACCGGGGATAAAGGAGACTAGTGGGCCAATTGTGAAGTACAGCATCTCTTGGTTCCTCCCCTAGTGGGGGATGAGGGTAAAAAATCTGCTGTACATGTTGAGAGGGGATGCAAAAAAGTTGCAGTACAGTTTATCTCAACAATGGAAAATCTTCTCCATCACCTTCATGTTGAGAGACCATTTGTGAGGCATTAAAATAGAGCTGTCCAACTTGTCTGCAATCAAACTGAATCTGAAGTCAAAATCATTTGCTAGACAAATGGTTGGATCTTAATCAAAGGACTGGGTTACAATATATGGAACTGCTTTTAACAAGACCAGCATGGTGAAACTGAATGATAAAATTCATGCAGATTTTACTCTGCTTAAAGATGCCACTTCTATGGACAACTTTGAATCTAAATTCTGCTTGATTCAAAATCGACTCATAAAATTAAATGATGCTTTATTAAAAAGATAAACTAAGAAATTCAAACGTGGCCATTTGGATTATGAAGGGTGTGTGGCTTCTGCATATGGAGTGGAGGTTTGTAATAATGAGACGTTTGATGTTAATACAGGCAATGCAGATGGTGCGAGTAATGAAGTAAGAGCAGGAAGAAGATCAGAGCATTTATTTCAAAAGCAAAGAGGCCAAATGAATGCTCCAGTGCAAACTAATGTGGCCTCCAATATCCCCATTTCCTAATATTTTTTCTAATAATATTACTACAAATACTAATACAACTGCAAATATTAGACCTAGCACAAGTGGAACAACGAGTCATGCAACGAACCAAAATCAGCAAGGTTTTCAGAAGGAAACGACAACACAGCTGGTTTATGTGCATCAACAGACAATACAAACAGGACTTGAGTTCAAGTGATTGCAATGAAAAAAGGGTCCAAAAAGAAGGGGCAGCCAACAAGGAACTGGAATAATGGCAATGACCGAAGGACTTAGGTATTGTTTGTTTTAAAATTGTTACTATATCTAATTATATTTTATTCAGTGATGAAAGTATGGTGTTAAGTAAGGGTTGGAATATTGCACCCGTCAAACGAGCTGATAAAATAGAAGTTATCAACAGTCTAAGGGATTATGTAAAGCAAAGCAATTTTAAGTTTTTATTTGATGGTGAGATTTCTAAGGAACAAAAATTTTTAAACCCAGCAGTTTTAACCCTCCCTTAAAAAAGGAATTAAAATGTTTTTGAATTTGTGTGAATTACAATTGATTGATTTATTAGCTAAACAACCTGGTTATAGATATTATAATTTATCAAAAAGTGAAAGAGAAATGTTTTATAATTTGGTTAATAATAATGACATCTTGATATTTAAAGCTGATAAAGGGGGGTGCATTAGTGATTTTGGATAGAAATATGGACAATGTAAATATACTACATTTGTTATCTGATGAAAATTTTTATAAAAGGATCACATTATTGGAAATAAAAAAGCATATTCTTTTATTAATTCTCTAATTGAAGAATGGTTTTGTAGTGGCAGAATTACTGAAGCCACTAGAAAATACTTCCTGATTGAAAATCCCAGAATCAGTCTGATTTTTGGTATACCCAAAATCCACAAAGATTTAAATAATCCACCTCTACAATCTATTGTGTCCAGTGTTAAAAGCAAAACAGAAAGCATTGCTATTTTTGTGGGCAAACATCTTCATAAAGTTATAATTATCAATAAGACATATACAAAAGATACTTTTGACTTTATTAAAAAATTAAAAGGAATTACTGTTTTGGAAAGGGATTTGTTGGTTACATTAGACATAAAATCCCTTTACACAATAATACCCAACGTTGAAGGTATGGAAATAGTAAGATTTGAATTACTGAGATCAAAACTTTTTTCACATAATACTATAAGTTTATTAATGGAATTGTTGGATGTTATTTTGAGTTACAACTTTTTTGAATTTAATGGCATCTTTTATCATCAGACCAATAGAGTTGCAATGGGGGCAATGATGGCCCCAAGTTATGCAATTCTGTTTATGCATGGATGGGAGACTATTAATATTTTACAGAGTAATTTTATGAAGAGTGTTGTTACTTTCTTTTGATTTACTGATGATGTGCTTTTGGTTTGAAAGGGTAATGAGCAGTCCTTGAGTGAGTTTATAACATATATAAATAGTGCATCTTCGTACTTAAAATTTTCTTGCCAGTTTAGTGATGTTTTCATAAATTTTTTAGATGTTTGCATTTTTAAGGACAATGGAAAGTTCGCCACAAAAATGTATAAAAAAGAGGTGCATAATAATGCATATCTACATTATAATAGTATGCATCCTAAAAAGACAAAAGAAAATATTAAGAGGCAACGTTTAAGGATTAGTAATTTGACAATGAGATATGAAGACTTCTTAAATGAAGGACTTACTTTTTGTGACAAATTAATAAACAGGGAATACCCTAGAGATTTGGTGCTGAATTATTTTACTCAAGTTAGCTCATATAGAAAGGGAATCAACCAGTAAGTTAATAACAACTCAGCAAGAAAAAAAATCAAGGTAAGGAAGTTAGGATGCCTACTGTTAATAGTGTTGATTAGGTTTCAATAAAACATTATTAATAATAATTGGAAGATTTTTAGTATAAATGCTGAAATTCTAAATGTTACTGGTGAACGTCCTGCATATACACAAAAAAGGGTAAAACGTTTTAAAAATTACTTTCAGGCCAAACTAAATATGTCTAAGATCAAAAGCGGAAAAAGAGGCATGGTAAAGTGTTTCAACTGTCTCTTTCGGCTTTTTCCCGGTAAGGGTTCGCCAGAGCGGAACTCCGGTCCGTTAATGATTGGCAGTAGATTTTTACGAAACACCGAGGTGCCAGCCCGATGCTCAACCTTCAACGAAGGCATTCCCATTTACGCATGCATGTCTTTCGAACGCTACCCAACTGCAGGGAGGACATGCAGACTCCACATAGAAGGCACTCCCAAGCCAAGCCAAGCCGGGAATCGAACGGGAAGACCTCTTGCTGTGAGGTAACAACACTACCGCCGTACCACCGCATGTTTCAACTGTAACATGTAATTACTTATACACTGAAGGTTCAGATGTTGTTATAAATAATTACAAAGTCAGTATAAATGGTATTTATTCTTGTAAGTTCAAATTTGTAGTTTACCTTGCTTTTTGTGTCTCCTGTTTGGCCTTTTATATAGGTAGGACATTCTGTGTGTTATGTAAAAGGATTTACGAGCATAAATAGAAATATTTTAACCAGACACTATAAAAATGGAGTTTGCAAAATTGATTTCAAGTTTTTGGTGTTAGATGCTATTAACAATGTCGAATTACTGCCTAATGCTGTGGAAGAGTTGAGGTGGTTGGAACATACATGGCAATTGAGATTAAATGCTTGTTACCTCCCTGGTTTAAACAACTGTGAGGACTTCATTATGTATTTGAAGAGAAAAGAGTTGAAGCATTAAGTTTTGTGTCATGTGCTCCTTTTGTAAGCTTTAAAAGTGAATTTTTAATTGAGTACCTTCAGTCTGAAGAAGTCTCATGTCAATGTTCAGATGTTGTTATAAATAATTACAAAGTCAGTATAAATGGTATTTATTCTTCTAAGTCCAAATTTGTAGTTTACCTTGCTTTTTGTGTCTCCTATTTGGCCTTGTTTATAGGTAGGACATTCTGTATGTTATGTAAAAGGATTTACAAGCATAAATAGAAATGCTTTAAGCAGACACTATAAAAATGGACTTTGCAAAATTGATTTCAAGTTTTTGGTGTTAGATGCTATTAACAATGCCGAATTACTGCCTAATGCTGAGGAAGAGTTGAGGTGGTTGGAACATACATGGTAAGTGAGATTAAATGCTTGTTACCCCCTGGTTTAAACAACTGTGAGGACTTCATTATGTATTTGAAGAGGAAAGAGTTAAAGTATTAAGTTTTGTGTCATGTGCTCCTTTTGTCAGCTTTAAAAGTGAGAGTACCTTCAGTCTAAAGAAGTCTCATGTCAATGTTACAGACAAAAGGGCTTACTGAAATAATTTTTATTAAAGTATTTTTTGTGTGTTTTTCTACCAACTTTTTATTTATTTTTTGTTCATTTAGTTCGGTACGTTTCTTCAATGGTTTATTATAGTTGATCTCATCAATGGAATATCTTCTCCACCACCTTCATGTTAAAAGACCATTTGTGAGGGATTAGAATAGACCTGCTCAACTTGTCTTCAATCAGTCTGGACTTCCCCAGAATGTGCACTGCTATCAGAAATCGATTGGATGAGAACACCCATTGCCACACTCTCAAAGATGACTTCTGTCTGAATTGCAGTAGTCCTGGTGGGAAGAGAGTCTTGGAAGGCCTGTAACACTAGGAGGACAGCTCTCATTTCCAGGACATTGATATGTGTGTTGGCCTTGTCGCGGGACCATGTGCCTTGGACCATCTTTCCCAGGATGTATCCCCCCGATCTGGGAGGCGTGTGTTGTTACTATGGCTTTGGGTTTGGGAGAACAAAGGGACATCCTTCATGCACTTGACTGGAGTGAATCCACCACAGGAGTATTCTCATATAGTATCTTGACAACAGTACTAGAATGATTGCTGCTGACATGGACCCCAAAGATTGAGAGAGAGAGAGAGAGAAGAGCTTTGGATGATCTTTTTGACCTGGAATTGAATAATCTGAACTGTTGACAAGGGGAGAGAGATGCTGTTTGCATGATCATATTGAATGAGGCACCAATAAATTCCAGTGTCTGTGTTGATTCCAGATGAGATTTGTTGTAAATGATTGAAATGCCCAGATGGCAGCATAACTTGAGTACATAATTTCGGACTTGGACTAGTTGATGCCTGGTTGGAGCGGTGATGAGACAGTCATCTAGATATGGAAACACCCCAGAATCCCTGCAGCCTCAAGTGAGATGACAGAACTGCCATACACTTGGTAAAAACCCTGGGGCCTGTGGTGAGACCAAAGGGCAGAGTTCTGAATTAGTAATGACTAGTTCCCAGCTGGAAGAGTAGATATCACCTGGATAATCTGCTAATTTTGATATGATAGTATGCATCTTGAAGATCTATGCAGCATATCATCCTTGTGCAGAAAAGGCAGAATGAACCATGCATATGGAACTTTGTGCACTGAGATGACTGATTTAGGTTGCGGAGATCCAATGCTGGTCTCAGGTCCCCTGTTTTCTTTAGCACTAAAAACAATCTTGAGTAAGTTCTGGACTCTTTCTGATATGGGGGAACTTCTTGGATGACACTTTTCTAGCAGCTCGTTTATTCTAGCACTGCTGCCTCCTTCTGACTGTATGGAACATCAAGGATTTTCTCTGAAACCAATGAGGGTAGATGGGAAAATGTTATGATATAACCTCTGGATGCACCCATGAATCTTTTGTGATTTACAACCAGGCTCTCTGATGCAGGGATAAATGACCCCTGAATGCCTCCAGAGTTGGACAGTTGAGCCTCTTTTCAACAGTGCTGGTAAGATCTGTCACAGAAAGCATCTGTAGATACTTGATTTTGCAGATCTCCTCTGCAATGAGGGCAGTGTCTTCCATTAGAGTTTCCCCCTCTGCCCCTGGGGGAAATGTCTCCATATGAATCTTGGAAGGGTCCCTGGGATTTCATGAACCACATCTATCAACCACCTCATTGACTCCTAGAAAAGGTTTGTTGAGGGGTCAAAAACCACATGCCCACAGCAGACAAGGTTCTATCTTCCTGCTCACACCAAGAGGGTGTATCTTTCACCTTTGGGCCAAATAAGGAACTTCCGTCAAAGTAAGCATTGACAAAGGAAGTTTTGAAGGGTTCCACAAAGTCACATAAGCACATCCAGGCATGCCTTCTGATGGAAATACCTGAACCTGCTGCCCATGAGTTACCTTCTGCTGTGTGAGAGATAAGCCCCATGGACAAATTAGGAATGGACTGACAAGGTAGCCAACTGCAAGGCAATAGTTTCCTCTGCCTCAGAGGGTATGGTCCCAGAGAGGGACTTAATAAGTTCCTTAATCAAATGCCTCTGGAGTCTTGTGAAACATGCCAGATTTTCAGTGACCAGAGGTCAAAGATCGCTGAAGAGTAAATATTCTTCCCAAATCTGTCCATCACCCTAGATTCCCTGTTAGGGTTGGACAGAGGAACTTTGTTCAGTCTTCATGGCTGCCACCACGACCAGTGCATCAACTGGTACTACCATGCTCCAAAAGGTTCTGTCTTTAGGTGGTCCCAGGATCCTGACTGGTCTCCTGGGGATTGGTTCAATGGTATCAAGTTCTTTCCATGTCCACTAAGAGATCAAATCAATAAGTTCATCAGCAAGTGGAGTCATCCAGGAGGTAGACAAGCCAGTACCAAAAGCCTCCAGGAATACAAACTCTTCTTGGGAAGGGTTGTCGGTAGACCAACCATCTCATTGCTTCAGTAGTTCCAGAATGTCTCCAAATGAAACGTCATCAGGTGGTGATCTTGGGGAACCTTATCCCTCATTGAAGTCAGCATTTTCTGTGACAGACCCTTGAGGAGAGTCTAGGTGCCTCCTTTTGTACTTTCTCTTCCTGAGAACCTCTTTGATACGATGCTCTGGGGAAGTGTCAAAAGAAATCATTATACCCTGTTGGGTATCCTGGCGACTAACTTGGGTTGGCTGTCCCTGTGAAAAGGATGATTAAGGCCAAGATGCAGAGACGAATTGGCTAAATGGTCAGAGGCAAAGAAGGTTAGAAGTTCGAGCTCTAGGGATAAAGGAAAGTTCTCTCCACTACATCGAATGCCAAATGCCTTGGAGAGAAGGCAACTGATGGCTCCAAAAAAAGCATGCTTACACTCCTGAAGGCAGTGAACTCAAAGAGTGAGTTGGAGCTGAGCTGTCTAATGCTGACGCTGGGAAGGGAACAGATGGCTCTGACAGATTCAGAGTTGACTCCAACACCTTGGATCTGATGCCAATGTTACAGCTCCTTGAGTTGTCAGTCCACTGAGAGACGTCACTGGAGTCAAAAATACCAGTATCTTTGGATCCAATATGAATGACTCTGGAACCTTTGCCTCCGACAACTCTGATACCAGATGTCAGAAAGGAGAAGGACCAAGCTGGAAGGGGGTTGTACTAATAAGAGTTTCTGGACCCGAAAGGGTTGTAGCCTGGAGAACCATTTGTATCTGCTTCGAGAAAAACTTCCTCATCATCCTGTCCATGTTTGCTTCGGTTAAGCTTTTGGAAGAGTATGTCAAGGATACTACTGATGAAGGTCTTGAATGATAGCGCCCCCCAACAGTGCTCCAAGAAAGGAGAAGGCAGTCTAGAAGTAATTGGATCCAATTGCAGCCAAGAGGAGCGATCAGATCCATGGAGCTGGGATCTGAAGTCTTAGCAAGTTTCATAGGAAGTTCCGAACCCGGAGACGAGGAAGTGGTTGGCTCCAGGGAATGTTTCCTGGAATCCTTTTTCTCTGATTTCTTAGGGTATGAGCCACATAAGATACTGATGACAGATACTGATGACAACGAAGACTTAGTGGACTGCAAGCCTCTAAGAACCAGTTTGCTCCTTCTATCTATAAGGGTCCTAGAGTTAAAACACTTCCATATGCCACAACTAGCATAAAGTTGTGAAGGAGCTAGACAGTAAACACATTTAGAATGCGCATTGGACAAGGGAATTTTGTGGCCACAGGTTATACATTTCTTAAAACCCGAGGGTTTCTCAGACATATTTGCAGAGGAGAAAGGAAAGAATTTAAAGATTAAAGACTTTTTTTTAAAAAGAATAGTAATATAGAAAAATTACAAAATACAACCTTGGTATTAAAGAGGTACGAGACGTACAGAAAAAATTTACCAGCAATGGTAAATGAAAGAGTACCCAAGAACTATAAAAAGCTTTTAGTGGTAAAAACGAGAGGAACTCCCAATAGAAATTATGAAGACGGTTTTTACAGAAATAATCTAACAGAAAAAATAGATTCACAGTACCAAAAAACACTACGGACTTGAGAGCATAAAGAGAGACCATATCTGTACTCTAAGGCAGCAAACGAGATAGGTATGTAAGGAACTAGGGCATTATGGGAAAGGGAAGAGCTCAAAAGGTTTCAGTGATCCAAGATCTAGTAGAAGTGGCCGGGTCAGATCCGAAGAACGGATGCCAAACCCAAGAGTTGAGGAACAAATGAAAATTGACAACGATCAAATAACACGTTTATATAATGGAATTATAAAGATTATTTGGAAATAAATGAACAAAGAAGCTTTAGATACATGAAAACTGATGTGTTTGTTAAATAATGACTATACATTATTGCCTAACATTTTACAGTGGATATTAAGGTATCATGTTAAATAATTTATCCTTCCTGAAGCTTCAGTGATTACCTCTATAGTAAGATCTATAGCATATTAAGTACCTTGTTGAAAAGTAAGTTAAAATGCAAAATTAATGGTGTTATATGTGCCCCTGACAATGAAAAAGCACATGATCAAATTTTACATCATGCTCTGAAAATCATTTTCTTAACCCTGATCCCCCAACCAACTACTGCCCTATAGCTTTCATCACCCCGTCAGCTCTCCCTGGATACCACTATAGTTAACAAAAAGTAAATAAAACATTCCCAGAAAACACGAAGTGCAAATAAAATTAATCAGAAATAAAAAAGATAAAAGGCACTTCGACAGCAGAAAAAGGCAACTAATTTAATCACAACAGGTTAATCACAACAGGTTAGCGCTTTCACGGTCTCTCAAACAACCGCTTCATCAGACAAATATTTCAGACAAATATTTCATAAAACAGTCAACATTTAAAAAACTATGCACCAATGAGAATGCCATATTAATTAACTATCTTATTAAACTTAAAGCAAAACAACATGTATAAAAAAACTATGTAACAGTAAGTTAGTGTTTCAAACATCTCTGATGTAAAAATGGTTTCAAAGAAACCATATAATTTATACCTGGATATGTATCAGCTTTAAAAAGGATAATCCATTTTTGCTCATTGGCGTCAGTCTTATTACAGATATCACCATCTCTCTTGCCTTCATTTATTAGTTCCAATACAAAAAACTTAAATTCATGACTTATGCCATTACATTCTACATGTTTAGCTAATGCATTAGTATTCTTCCTATTACTAATATCCCTAAGATGCTCTAACACACGTTCTCTAAGGGACCTGTTGGTCTTACCAACATAGAAGACATAACAAACTGTACAGAAACAGTAATATACTAAATTTCGACTGGTGCAATCAGCATAAAATGGAAACTCAACAAAGCACTCATGACAGGAATGTCTAAATTGGGGGGCACTATATAGATATTTACAAACACGGCAATGTCTACATGGATATGTACCCTTACATTGTGATTCTAGTATTACAACATCATCTTTACTATAACAAAGTTATTTCTTTAAAGACAAGTTATTCATAAAAGAGAACAGTGGAGTCTGAGAAATACATTCTTTCAGCTTATTATCTGAGCATAGAATATTCCAATGTTTCTTAATAACATCACAGAATATATTGACATCACTTGCATAGGTTAACAAAAACCTCATATTCATTTTGTTACTATCCGATGACTCAACCACATCTGGGTACGATTTTTCTGAAAAATAAGGTTTACCTATGCTGTGCCTTTCTTTCATAACTTGGTCTATGCAGTTATTAATTTCTCTCTCAGAATATCCCCTGCTGAGAAAGTCTGTTTTCAAAATGTTAAAAGCCTGTAACAAATTACATTCATCACTATGTATTCTCATCATCCTAAGGAATTGAACTTTAAGCACATTCCTGGACACATGGCGTGGATGCATGCTACCTTTATGTAGTAAAGTATTTTTTTCTAATCTTTTTCCTATATAGAGATGTTTTAAAGCCACCTATGTCTTTTCTATTAATATACACATCTAAAAAGCTTACCTTTTCCACTGAATATTCATAGGTAAATCTCAAAAACGAAGTGGTAGAATGCAACCACTCTATAAATTCAGATAGACTAGTTCCATCACCTTCCCATAACAAAAAAACATCATCGACGAAACGTCAATACCAAAGCACCCTAGGATGAGCTAAGATCCCTATTTCAGAGTCCCATTGAGCTAAAGTTAAGTTGGCGTAGCTATTGGCACAAGACGTACCCATAGCCACACCAACTTTCTGCAAGTAATAGTCATTACCAAACATAAACACATTGTTATCAAGGATGATACCAAGTAACTCACAAATAAGAAAAACCTTATCATTTGAGTAGCATTTCATACAATTAAGCATAGTCCTAATATTCTCAATACCCCACTCATTGGGGATGACTGAAAACAATGAGCCTATGTCCAGGGTAACAAGTAATAGCTCTCTAGTCCTATCCAATTCTGCAGTCCCTCTATACAGTTCTTCTAGAAAATTTTTTGTGTCCCTTAAAATAATAGGTTGTTGATCAACAATAGGCCGTAGCATCTTCTCTACAAAAATAGAGAGAGGCTCAGTGACCCAGCCTCTCCTGGACACAATCGGATGCATAGGTGGATCCACCAGACTCTTGTGTAGTTTAGGCAAACCATATATCAAGGGGATATTTGGATTATCTACACTAAAATATTTAAACAAATCCAACAAATCAAAGATGAGAAACAAAACTTTCTCAATAAATGCTCTAACTAACTTTAGAAATAGTAACAAAAGTATCAGAAACACTCAAAAGCTGGAGCATGCTCTCAACATATTTATCTCTATCTAGTAGGACCACTCCCCTTCCTTTATCTGCAGGACGAAAATAAATTGTTTTCAAACTTTTAAGTTCCATTAACGCATCATTTTCATCTCTAGTTAGATTAAAAAATTTACATTTACGTTCATTATCAAAGCATTTCCTAATATCCTCTTCACATACATTACTAAATGCTTCAACACTGGGATGCGATTTAGGAATATAAGTGCTAGTTTTTTTAAAAGGACAACTGCTCGAATAATTATTATTAGTGCCAAACTCAACCTTCAAATTCAACTGTCTAGCAAACATTTTCAAATTCAACAATACATCAACAATATTTGACTTCTGTGAGGGAATGAAAGTCAGTCCTTTATTAAGCACTCTTCGTTGTGCATCAGTTAACTGTAAAGAAGACAAATTAACAATCAAATCTTCCTTACTGCACTCCTTGTATTCTTGTAGACAGTTCAATCCACAGTTTGTGAATTCTGCCGTACACGTCCCCTTCTCCTTCTGCTCAGCGAGCGATTCCCTCGTGGTGTTGGCTTGTAGAGAAGTGGTTCTGATAGGGAAAAATGGTGATGTTCATTCAAAAATTTCCCTGGTACCTTACTAATAGCTCCGCTCGATGTACCCGGATTCGTGGCTGATTGAACATTCAAAACAGAACTCGACTTTTCTGCCGACAGTATTTTATCAAAAGACGTTACCACTCATTCCACTGAACTGCTGCTCGTAGTTGCAGTACGTAAAAAAGCATTTCTTGTCTGCTCACTCAACGATCTCCCAGTTCCCCCTACCAAATCAATGATTTGGTCACGAATCTGATTGGCATTTGGAGATGCAGGTACTTCCTGCATAGTAGTCACTGTCCCTCCATTCAGAGCTGCTGAAACATTACCAGTAGTGTTTCTATTAGAAATCTGTTGTCTCGGCCACATAAAGATGGCACCTCTCTCAAAATCTGTAACATCTCTAATTAATTTTTTAGTCTTCACGTTTAGTAGTCTTTTACCATAGCCAGTTATAACATCATGCAGAATGTCAGGTTTATCAAGTATAACATCATTACAAAATTCTTAGTAGCCACGGTGGTACAGCAGTAGCGTTGTTACCTCACAGCAAGAGGTTCTCCAGTTCAATTCTCGGTGTGGCTTGGGAGTGCCTTCTGTGTGGAGTCTGCATGTCCTCCCCGCAGTTGGGTAGCATTCGAAAGACATGCGTGCGTAAATGGGCGTGCCTTCGTTGAAGGCTGGGCGTCGAGCTGGCACCTCGGCGTTTTGTAAAAATCTACTGCCAATCATCAGCGGACCGGAGTTCTGCTGTAGCGACCTCTTACCAGGACAACGCCGAAAAGACAAACAACAACATCATTAGAGAATTCAGTCAGGATATCAGCATGCAGCAAGTGAATATCTTCTGCTAGTTCTTCTTCAAGAGGGGTAAAAAAGTCTATCAGTAAATTCATATCAGCACTGCTGAAACTCAGGTTCATGTTCTGCCATTGTTTCAAAAGTTCCGGATACGTGTCTCCATAAGTTGGCATGTTGAGTACATGTAAACCTCTTGGAACTATTTTGAGGTGCAATTCAGCCTCTAGATGCATTCTTTGCCATTGTAGGCATTTGAACTTATAGAGTTTATTCTCTAAATCTCTACACTTGCCTTCAAACATTTCATTTACATTGAAATTAGTATCCTCACCAGCCACAGAATCAATTCTAACTTCAAGCAAAGGATTTCTTTATAACATCAAAATCCTTTCTAGGCGATGCCCATTCGATTTTTGTACTGAAGTACCAGGATTATAATCCAACTCTATAGCAGCGCATTCTGCCATTAGAGAACGTGTGTTAAAGTATCTTAGGGATATCAGTAATAGGAAGAATACTAATGCATTAGCTAAACATGTAGAATGTAATGGCATAAGTCATGAATTTAAGTTTTTTGTATTGGAACTAATAAATAAAGGCAAGAGAGGTAGTGATATTTGTAATAAGACCGAAGCCATTGAGCAAAAATGGATTATCCTTTTTAAAGCTGATACATATCCAGGTATAAATTATATGGTTTCTTTGAAACCATTTTTACATCAGCGATGTTTGAAACACTAACTTATTGATACATAGTTTTTTATATATGCTTTTTTATATATACATGTTTTGCTTTAAGTTTAATAAGATAGTTAATTAATATGGCATTCTCATTGGTGCATAGTTTTTTAAATGCTGACTGTTTTATGAAATGTTTGTCTGATGAAGCGGTTGTTTGAGAGACCGTGAAAGCGCTAACCTGTTGTGATTAACCTGTTGTGATTAAATTAGTTGCCTTTTTCTGCTGTGTTGAAGTTGCTTTTTATCTTTTTTATTTCTGACTCATTTTATTTGCACTTCATGTTTTCTGGGAACTTTTTATTTACTTTTTGTTATTTGCAATTTTAATTGTTCCTGGAACATGGCAGAAGGCGCTGCTATAGAGTTGGATTATAACCCTGGTACTTCAGTACAAAAATCGAATGGGCATTGCCTAGAAAGGATTTTGATGTTACAAAGGAATCCTTTGCTTGAAGTTAGAACTGATTCTTTGGCTGGTGAGGATACTAATTTCAATGTAAATTAAATGTTTGAACGAAGTATAGAGATTTAGAGAATAAACTCTATAAGTTCAAATGCCTGCAATGGCAAAGAATGCATCTAGAGGCTGAATTGCACCTCAAAATAGTTCCGAGAGGTTTACGTGTACTCAACATGCCAACTTATGGAGACACGTATCTGGAACGTTTGAAACAATGGCAGAACTTGAACCAGAGTTTCAGCATTGCTGATATGAAATTACTGACAGACTTTTTTACCCCTCTTGAAGAAGAACTAGCAGATACTTGCTTGCTGCATGCCGATATCCTAACTGAATTCTCTAATGATGTTATACTTGATAAACTTGACATTCTGCATGATAGTATAACTGGCTATGATAAAAGACTACTAAACGTGAAGACTAAGAAATTAATTAGAGATGTCACTGATTTTGAGAGAGGTGCCGCCTTTATGTGGCTGAGACAACAGATTTCTAATAGAGACACTACCGGTAATGTTTCAGCAGCTCCGAATGGAGAGAAAGTGACTGCTATGCAGGAAGTACCTGCGTCTCCAAATGTCAATCAGATTCATAACCAAATCATTGATTTGGTAGGGGAAACTGAGTGATCGTTGAGTGAGCAGACAGGAAATGCTTTTTTATGTACTGCGACTATGAGCAGCCTTCAGTGGAACGAGTCGTAACATCTTTTGATAAAATACTGTCGGCAGAAATGTCGAATTCTGTTTTGAATGTACAATCAGCCACGAATCTGGGTACATCAAGCGGAGCTATTAGTAAGGTACCAGGAAAATTGTTGAATGAACATCACCATTTTTCCCTATCAGAACCACTTCCCTACAAGTCAACACCACGAGGGAATCGCTCGCTGAGCAGAGGGAGAAAGGGACGTGTACAGCAGAATTTACAAACTGTGGATTGAACTGTCTACAAGAATACAAGGCGTGCAGTAAGGAAGATTTGATTGTTAATTTGTCTTTTTTACAGTTAACCGATGTACAACGAATAGTGCTTAATAAAGGGCTGACTTTCATTCCCTCACAGAAGTCAAATATTGTTGATGTATTGTTGAATTTGAAAATGTTTGCTAGACAGTTGAATTTGAGGGTTGAGTTTGGCGCTAACAATAATTATTCAAGCAGTTGTCCTTTAAAAAACCTAGCACTTATATTTCTAAATCGCATCCCAGTGTTGAAGCATTTAGTAATGTATGTAAAGAAGATATTAGGAAATGCTTTGATAATGAACGTAAATGTACATTTTTTAATCTAACTAGAGATGAAAATGATACTTTAATGGAACTTAAAAGTTTGAAAACAATTTATTTTCATCCTGCAGATAAAGGAGGGGGAGTGGTACTATTAGATACAGATAAATATGTTGAGAGCATGCTCCAGCTTTTGAGTGATTCTGATACTTTTGTTACTATTTCTAAAGTTATGGTTAGAGCACTTATTGAGAAAGTTTTGTTTCTCATCTTTGATTTGTTGATTTCTAGAGTCATTAATGAGGATTTGTTTAAATATTTTAGTGTAGATAATCCAAATATCCCCTTGATATATGATTTGCCTAAACTACACAAGAGTCTGGTGGATCCACCTATGTGTCCGATTGTGTCCTGGAGAGGCTGGGTCACTGAACCTCTCTCTATTTTTGTAGAGCAGATGCTACGACCTACGGTTGATCAACAACCTATTATTTTAAGGGACACAAAAAATTTTCTAGAAGAACTGTATAGAGGGACTGCAGGATTGCATAGGACTGGAGAGCTATTACTTGTTACCTTGGACATAGGCTCATTGTCTACGGTCATCCGCAATGAGTGGGGTATTGAGAATATTAGGACTATGCTTAATTGTATGAAATGCTACTCAAATGATAAGGTTTTTCTTATTTGTGAGTTACTTGGTATCATCCTTGATAACAATGTGTTTATGTTTGGTAATGACTATTACTTACAGAAAGTTGGCGTGGCTATGGGTACGTCTTGTGCCAATAGCTACGCCAACTTAGCTTTAGCTCAATGGGAGTCTGAAATAGGGATCTTAGCTCACCCTAGGGTGTTTTGGTATAGACGTTTCATTGACAATGTTTTTTTGTTATGGGAAGGTGATGGAACTAGTCTATCTGAATTTAATGATTGGTTGCATTCTACCACTTCGTTTTTGAGATTTATCTATGAATATTCAGTGGAAAAGGTAAGCTTTTTAGATGTTTATATTAATAGAAAAGACATAGGTGGCTTTAAAACATCTTTATATACGAAAAAGATTAGAAAAAATACTTTACTACATAAAGGTAGCATGCATCCACGGCATGTGTCCAGGAATGTGCTTAAAGGTCAATTCCTTAGGATGATGAGAATACATAATGATGAATATGATTTGTTACAGGCTTTTAACACTTTGAAAACAGACTTTCTCAGCAGGGGATTCTCAGAGAGAGAGGTTAATAACCGCATAGACCAAGTTATGAAAGAAAGGCACAGCATAGGTAAACGTTATTTTTAAGAAAAATCGTACCCAGATGTGGATGAGTCATCGGACAGTAACAATATGAATATGAGGTTTTTGTTAACCTATGCAAGTGATGTCAATATATTCTGTGATGTTATTAGGAAACAGTGGAATATTCTATACTCAGATAATAAGCTGAAAGAATGTATTTCTAAGACTCCACTGTTCTCTTTTAGGAATAACTTGTCTTTAAAGAAACAACTTTGTTATAGTAAAGATGATGTTGTAATACTAGAATCACAATGTAAGGGTACATATCCATGTAGACATTGCCGTGTTTGTAAATATCTATATAGTGCCACCCAATTTAGACATCCTTTTCATGATTGCTTTGTTGAGTTTCCATTTTATGCTGATTGCACCAGTCGAAATTTAGTATATTACTGTTTCTGTATAGTTTGTTATGTCTTCTATGTTGGTAAGACCAACAGGTCCCTTAGAGAACGCGTGTTAGAGCATCTTAGGGATATTAGTAATAAGAAGAATACTAATCCATTAGGTAAACATGTAGAATTAAGTATAAGTCATGAATTTAAGTTTTTTGTATTGGAACTAATAAATGAAGGCAAGAGAGGTGGTGATATTTGTAATAAGACCGAAGCCATTGAGCAAAAATGGATTATCCTTTTTAAAGCTGATACATATCCGGGTATAAATGATATGGTTTCTTTGAAACCATTTTTATGTCAGAGATGTTTGAAACACTAACTTATTGATACATCTTTTTTTATATATGCTTTTTATACATGTTGTTTTGCTTTAAGCTTAATAAGATAGTTAATTAATATGGCATTCTCATTGGTGCTTAGTTTTTTTAAATGTTGACTGTTTTATGAAATGTTTCTCTGATGAAGTGGTTGTTTGAGAGACCGTGAAAGCGCTAACCTGTTGTGATTGAATTAGTTGCCTTTTTCTGCTGTGTCGAAGTGCTTTTCATCTTGCTTATACCACTATAGTTCCTTCTTTGATAATCCCAGATAAAGCCCTTCACTGTGTGCCCCCTCAAGTTCTCAGAGTAGACCTTGCAGTGAAATTCCTATAGTCAACGAGTGAGGACCTTGTAGGAAGCAGCAGATGAGGTACCTGGAACCTTCATTCTGTGGTGGCTATTTGAGTTCTCTAACAGGGAGTGTGACATATGAGGTCATGCTTGACATTTGCATCCACCCACCTTGTGCAAGATGTTATGTCATTTCCCTTAGAGAGTTTACCTACATGTCTCTTGGTAAACTCATACATGCAGCAGTTTTCCTAACCCTACCACAGTCAGAGCAACTGACCACTGGCTTCATCATCCTATACCTCGGAGCTGACTCTTAACAGTTGCTCAAGTCCATTTCCAGACTCACATCACTGATGGCAGGCTGCATCCACACCATCAGGCTGGGCCATGCTACATAACTACGGCTTTGACCAGGTAGTGTAGAACTGGATAATACAAGCTGTGTGGATGAAACCTGTATTAAGTGGTTATGTGCTCTGGGACTAAAGGGTACATGTCTGTCAAAGTGTTCCATTAAATTAATGCAATGAGCAGGCCAATAATGAACTTAACAGTGAAAGATCTGAGAAGCTTAACTGATACATCATAAAAGTTGTGGAAAGTAAAATACTCCCTTAACTCCTTCTTTCAGCAGATGATTTCATTTTAGTGTTCGGGATGAAAAGCCAAGTGCCACATGTGCTGACTTTATTAAATGACAGCTTAGAGATCTTTGGGTTAAAACTTAATTTAAAGAAATGGAGAAATGCAAACAACATGACACTATGAACTACATAACAAAGATTTAGTTCTTAGATGTGGATATGATGTACTAAGACTGTACAACTGTGTCAGTTCCAAAAGGCAATCAGTTTGAGAAAAGGTATTAGAACATCTGCATGAAGAAATACAGATTTACAAAAAATTTAAGAAGTGCATCAGAAGAAAAACACGTGTTTAAAAAATGTACTTGGTCAAGTTTAGTTAGTTATTCTAGAAATGTGCATTTAATTTCAGTTATATCAAAAGTTAAATTATAACAATTTCCTTTAGGGGAGTTGTAAAGAAATGACCTAAACCTCATAAACAGAAGTATTGTACATTTAGCTGAATAAAGCATGTACTTAATTTAATATCCCAAATTAGTTTTACAGTTTTTTTTCTTTTATAATTATTCAAAAAGCATAATTTGGATTCCCTTTTGATATAACCACTTTTGTTTTACAGTATTTACTTTTTGATAATCTATGAAGCATGTATTATTCTAAAAAGTTATTGGATATGCCCATTTAATATTAAGAAGATATTATTTTAGTTTTGGGAGAAAGAAAATTATGTGATAGGAAAGCATATGAAAATGATATGAATATATATGGCTGTATGGCTATAAAAAGATGACTACGAACAGGAAACTTTGGTGTATGCAAGTTCTTAAAGTAAATCTGGAAGAAGGGTGAGAACGCTTGGGTCCAGAAATTCACACTTGTAACTTGATTTATGTGAATTTTCTGAATGACACCAATAAATGCAAGGCTTCATGTACTGTTTAGCTCACAGAAAAACTCGTAAAGGTCAACTGCTGTACAAATGTTTAGAAGAAAGAAAATGTGACTATAGAACATGTGAAACTGTCTTATGTACATTTGAAGAAGAAAAATCAGGAGATTTTTTTGCAGTCATTTGCACAATGAATGAGAATTTAAAAGTTATTGACAATGCATTCTTTTTTTACTGGATAGTGTCCATACTGTTTTGTGGTACACTTTAGTAAAGTGCAGACAAACAGGTGCACTTCATTATAAAGCAAATGTACAATTCTGCAGGATTCTCTATGCTTTTTTCTGTTATAAATGATTGATATTTATGTGTATTATTTATGTAATTTCTGTACTTAATAAAAATATTGACACATGAAGCCAAAAACAGCATTTTAGTTATGCCAGCTTTCAAGGCAAGTGACTATGGAAAATGAGTCATAGAGCCTAAAATGTATAAAGATGTCAAACAAGCTGACAGATACAGTGACACCTGATGAAATGTACCATTCAGTCAAATCCACCAAAAGATTAACGCTTAACCAACAGCCGAGGCAAAACTGTTTTTTTTTTTTCCATCTGCTTTCAAGGAAGTAGAATACTGACATTCATGAACTTTACACAGTGTTTTAATATGTAGGCCATATGCCTGATCTTTACCCATAGATATATCAGTGAGCAGGATTCACACTTTACAGCTAATCTAGATTTCTTAAAAGCTACTACTTTTGCTCTCTAAATAAATAGGCTGTTTGAAGAACAGTTTGAAAATAATCTCATTCTTACATAACAGCAAAGGCCAAAACACCTGCATCAGGCTAACAATCATACTTGGAGAGCAAAAATATTGAAACTATGCAAAGTTTCAGGCAATACTTACACTGCATCACAACATGTTTTCAGATGTTTTGAATACTTTGAACTCCGTCCTGATACTCCTCGGCAACAAAGCTTCAAAATAGCATTTCTTTATGTGCACAAAAGGAATGAGAACTTGATTGTAATGTACTTGTGATGACAGATGACTGCAATTACTACTGACATTGACATGAGAGTCATTGGAGGTTAAGCAACGCAACCTGCTATAACAGACTGATCTTATGTGCATTTACAATAAACACCCATTAAACAACAATCTTTAGCAGTACACTACAAATGTTATGAACTTTGTATGAACTTCACCCTGCAGATATGGGTTTGATCTTTTCAAAGTACACATGCACATTACATGATGCATGAGTGAGTCAATTTAAGTTCTCAAGTCATCCTTAAAACCGAGACACCTGTGCTTACCTGCTAGGTAGTCTTACCTGATTATATATATATATATATATATATATATATATATATATATATATGTATATATATATACACACACACACACACACACACACACACACACACACACACACACACACACACACACGCACATGCTCTCCTTTCTAACAATATTTCATCATCATTATTTTCCTTTTTCTAGTAGTTGTCCTCTGCATTATTTATTTCCATTGACACTAGTTAGATAACTGTGGGTGGAATAACCCAGATGGCTCTTTTAATCAATTAACTCTCAGTAACATTCAAAAGAAACACAGAAAGAAAACACCAATACTACCTTCCTTCAGGAAGGTTTGTCTCAAATAAATAATGGGTGTCAAAATCATGGTCTGAAATTAAATGCCAAAAAATGCTTTATTGTATCCTTTGGACAGTCATCTACCTCACAGAACTGCTACACTGACAATATGCCTCTAAGAGTTGACCCAGTTGTTTGGGATTTGGGAATTTATGTGAAAAGTGACTTAACATTTGACAAACATGTGTCTGTTGTTGTAAGAAAGTCCTTCTGTCTTGAACATCTTATAAACAAAGGTGTGGTGGGTCCCTTATCCGGGCCAGCAATCAAGGACACTCAATCCTCACCACTGACTCCTTTGAGGGATGGTCACTAACAGCAAAGATGGATTCACACAGTATTTTCAGATGCAGATCCCCAGCACCAAGCACAATTTTCCTTAAAAACACACAGAGTATGGTCCAGACATGGGGCAGACTCTCCTTCTCTCTCCAGACCCACACAAAACTCCACACTGACCACTTTGGAGCTCTATGTCCCTGTTCCCAGTAGCTGACACACACATTTGAATATTTGAGTTTCACACACACACACACACACACACACACACACACACACACACACACACACACACACACACACACACACACACACACACACACACCTGGGAAAAGCTGGCACAGATTTACTAGCTGTGCCCCTTTCTGCCCAGACTCTGAGGTAATTACACTGCCTCCAGTCAGCTACCCTAAGGCTTTTACAAAGGGTACCCACTTACACTGTGTAACATTAATACCAATACAAATGGTAAAGTGTTATGAAAGCATCAATGTTTCAGGAGCAGCCACAGTGTCACTAAAACCAGCTTAAGTACTCTCAAAATGTTAAAAGTATTTTCTAGAGGATTAGCCACAATGAAAGGTATTAAAATATTTAATGATAAACAACAAAACAGAAAACAGGAGAATACTGAATACAATAAACAACAGAGTTTCATTCACAGGGATATAAAAAAATAACACAGTTGGACAGCTTCTCACAGATGCAGAAAAGAATAATAAACTATTCTCACTAAATGTTCCTGACTGACTAAACAATTATTGTTCCCTGACTACTTACTTCAGCAAGGCAAGCAGATGTATGCTGAGGGTCTTACCACAGCAAAAGCCAGATGATGTCTGTTCTTTGTCTGTGTGGATGTATGAGATATATATCCTGTCAGAATTCTTTCCTGTCAGATTCTAAAGTGCTGCTGTGAGTGTTCCAAAGAAATCAGATGCTAGTTAGAAGATGACATCACCTCTGGTCACCTGACTCTGGTACAATACACACACAGAGCTTTGCTAAGATCTGTGGCAGCATCTGAATGCTATAACACAATTTCAAGCTTTCCACCCTTCCAGGGTTCTCTGATAAACATACACATATGATCAGTTACAACAATATAACCTAATATGCATGCATACATTCTTTCTGTCCAGCAGGACTTACTGCTGATGTATTTTTAACACAAGTAAATTTATAAATATATTTTCAACTCAAATATCTGTACAAATTAGTGTGATAGTCAAATAACTCCAGCTAGCTCTGCTGACATATGTACACGTACTGCCCTACTCTCCCTGGCACAGATGGTACTACCTCATAACATCACAAAAGGGATTATGTCTAGGTCTAGGGATGCAACTCTCCCCCTTTACTCCACCCTCATTAGGCCTTTGGCATGTTTTGTGTCCAGATGCATGCAACAACTGGAACGCCTACAGAGATAGCAGACTAAAAACATACAAGGCCTAAACAACATGTCTTACATGAACTGACTCAAAGGCCTGTCATTATACTCGGTATACAACAGACTGCTAAAAGGTGACCTGTGTCTGGCATACAAAGCATCCTCTGACCCATTACAGATGGATTTACTGCACATCAGCAAGTCACATGGCATCAGGAAATACTGTCTAGGGATCTAAACCTCTTCCACAACATCAAAAAATGGTTTGGGGGGACAGGTATATTTCGCAGAGGATACTGGTGTTCTGGAAGAGACTCCCCATTCACATAAAACAAAGTTCATCCTTGTTCATTTTCAAGAGCAACTTAGATATATGAATGGAAAACAGAAAATTTACCACAGGACTTCCCCCTGTACTACTAATGGATAGATGCAGCACCTAAATGCCTTATCCTATGCATGAGTTCACTCAAATTATTTACTGTATGATCTCAGCTATTCTCTTCATGGGTAATGTATAACTATAGACCATGGGATGGGTGAGGCCAATATATAATCAAATGGGATAAGTTATCTTGAGCGCAACAAGGAAAACAGGCTAGTCTTAAAATGGCCCAAAAGGCAGCTAGCCTAGTACTTGCCTACGAATCAAAAATCATGAACAGCAAATATTCATTACTATCATACATTGAAAACAGCACAGAAATCTTTCGGTAGAGATCTGTAACAGGATCATGGCCGATAAGAGGGCAACTACTGCCAGACCATTCTCACCTTGTGCCATAAAGACTCCATTTTCAACATGTAATGTAATCTGCAAGACTGGAATTTCCACTTCTACTACTTCCAGGTTGGCACAATTCATAATTTTCTCTAGCGCCTGGTCCTTGGTGCTTCCGAAGCTTCCAGCATGTGCATTTCAGGATACCACATGCCAGACTAGGAAGGTACAGTCAGCCCCTGGGCTCCCCATTTCAAAAGCCATACACTTAGCACTACCTGAAGCAGGAAGAAAAGGCACAAGAATGTAGAACTATATACTTGCCCAATACTGGAGAAGAGGTAATCTATACACAGTATAATATAATAGGTTCATAAGTACTTACTAGGCTATTGATCTGATAGAATCTTTAAAAGCCCTAGCCCTGCATTCCCATGATGTTTTTAGCCCTTGCAATTTAAGCACACATAACCTAGGACTGGGCAGAGCATTTATATGTCACCCCAGTCTGTAAAGGACAAAGGTGCAAAACCCAGGGTGAGTTTGCAGTTTCCAATCCATTCATCAAGATTATGTTTGACTAGAATAAAGGAATCACTTTGCTTTATGTGGATAGGAAGACAATTACAAAGAAGTGGTATTTTCTGTAATACACAGCTATTCCCATAACACGTTCTGTTTATGTTGCAGAAGACATTAAGTTCTCCTGTACATGTGTTTATTCCAGCACTAAGTTTGTGGAAGTGCAGTAGAGCACTTCTTTCTAACCCCCTAAAGAAAACTTGTAGTAATTTAACTTGTGATTTAACTGAAATTAAGAGTACAGAAGAACGGATACGTTGAGGCTCTGTGCACAAGGCAAAGCTCGACCAGTAACTTATATGATACTGAGAAGAGGGACAAGGCTTTGAGATGGTCAGTGTAGTTTTTACAATCTAGATCCTAAATGTTCTTTGTGAGAAAGTGTTGTGGTCAAGTGTTTGGACAGGTACACACAGAAAGGAGCATTATACTCTATCTGCCTAATAAGAGCCGAATACAGTGGAATGATCACATCCCTGGACTTAGATGCTATACCCTTACTAATAAGCTGTGCAATCAAAAAAACAGTTGAAACATGGTGCTCGAAGGACAGTTTACTGTCCAAAAATGTTCCCAGGTAAACAAGTACCAAATACATTTTTAGGGATGTGTTGTCAATGCCATAGCTACAAGGGACACCATGCTTGCCAAAGCAGATTATACATTTTTTCTTGTACTTAATTTTACTCCATGGTTATGACACCAACTATTTCTTTGGGAAAGGCCTTTTTGCAGCTCTTGTCACCTCTGGAGAGTTTATGATGGCACTAAGTTTACAGTCATCTGCAAACTTGGTCAGCCACAAACCCTTTACATTAGCATTAACGTCTAAGAAGTAAATGACAAAAAGAAGTGGCCCGAGGATTAAACCCTGGGGTATACCACCAGTGACCAGTCTTTTGGAGGAAGTACAGCCACCTCCCCTAATTTCCTAGGTTTTATTTGTGATCCAATTTACTATCCAATGAGGTACGGAGGAACTAACATTTAGTTGACAAGTTTATCAACAACAGCGATGTGTGGGATGGTGTCAAATGCCTTTAAGAGGTCTAGATATATAGTATTACTGATTTTTCCCTCATCCATTGCTTCAGTAACTGTCTCAAATAATTCAACCAGGTTAAGCAGACAGGATTTGCCCTAGACAAAACAGAACTGGTTTGGGTCAAGAGTTTGTAGGTTACCTATGTCTTTATTTATTAATTCCATGATGATTCTCCATCTAGCCTTACAGATGAGGTTGGTCAGACGTTATGGATCTATAATCACCTGGGTCTACTTCTGCTTCATCTTTGAGGAGGAAATGACTGTTGCTATCCTCCATTCATCTGGCACAAAGCCTGTTTTGGAGACTGATAATGAATAGCCTCTGTAGGATTTTATTGGTCCTCTTTAAGGCTGGTCAATAAGCAGCCTTGTATGTTTTCTTGGGAGATTTGGGGGGAGGGGGGTAGATGCAGGCATGTGATCTGGAAATGTGGGGGGGAGGTGAAGTTAGAGCTAAATTTATCCACTAGTAAACTGGCTATGTCCTCAAGGTTTGAGTATGTGATATATTTTAATACTAGCTCTGTGCAATGCTTGGCATTGTTGCTGATGTTTCTAACACAGTTAAAGGTGACTTTATGGTTGTCTTCTGTCTGGGTGTCTGCTTTTACTCATATCTAGCTTTGTTTGATTGGATCAGGGACCAGAATTCCTTAAGTTTAGCAAGAGCATTTTTGACATCTTGATACATTTACTACTGCATGCAATATTTTTTTCTTTTACTGCAAAGCCTTTTTCTATTGAAGTTTCACTACAGGGATTTATTTTTAAATTTGGCATTGCATTTGCTTCGGAGAGGGACAGACATATCTTTGCAACTATTCACATGAGCATAGAATTTGGTGGAAAAGGATTCCACATATGCATTGCGCTCATCAGGTTCGAGGAAGATATTAAATTTTGCCAGGTCATTCATTTTTCGTAGATTAGACTTCTTATAAACTCTGAAGTATTTGAGGATACTTCCAGCTTTAGTCTTATGGGGAATGTGATTGACATATGGTCCAGTTTGACAAGGGAGGAAGTTAAAATTAGTGAGGAACAGAGCTGTTCCACACTGGTAAGGACCAAGTCCAGGAATTTAGACTAACTGGTCCAGAGGGGTTATATTTATGACATTCAGATGTTTTTAGGTATATAAGTTAATGGTTGTACAAGTCTCCCAGTTGATGGGCTGGTAGGTGGAGTCGTCCAGGAGAATGGTGTTTGCCCTAATGCATAGGGACTCCAAACTAGTCAGGCAGGAGGTATGAGCCAGGGGAGCATAGCAGTAGTCCTAATAGATAGCTATGATGCAATAAGAAGGTTAATAAGCAACAGCTTCTCTAGTGGCATAGAGGGATGAAGCCCTGACTACAGCCCAGCAGACCCAAGTTTGATTAGCTGCTTGGGAAACTGAAGGAGCTACAGGGTTGGATAGGTCTTCCCATCCTGGGGTAAAGGTGCTCACTGGTGACTCTCCCAAAAGGGTATGCTTGGTCCAAAGAGGAGAGTTGCCCTTGGATGTGATCAACAAGCAGGGGGGATGAGTTAAAGAGAAAGTGGACAGGGAATGTAATTAAAAAAAAAAAAAAAAAAACGGATGGAAGCACAGACAGCTGAGACCCCAGGATGTCCTTAAGATCCACAACTGGCCCCAGAAACACCAAAAGTCCAGGGGTTTAGGAGAAGTCTGGCAGACCCGGCGTGGATGTGGGGCACTGGGGGCTGAGCCAGTAATGCAGGAGTCTGAGGGGATCAAAAAAACAATTAAAAAAATAGAAAATATGCACCAAGTGCAGGCAATCTTCTCTGAAGACCTGCTGATATAGTACAGAGATATCCTAATTACTTTGGAGGTCTCTTACATTGGACAATAGTCTACTATTGTCTATTGTTATTTGTATACTATGCGACCTTGAGTAAGTCACTTAACCAGACATTGATCCCGGGTTGTCTCTGAAAAAGGAGTATTTGTCCAAGTGGGCCTACCTGGATAATAAACAGGTATTACTATAACTATTATTATTAAAACAATAAAAATTAAATTGCTGCAAAGTCAGAGCTGGATGAAAGGCAACAGGCAGGTTCCTGAAGTAGCATGGTGTCAAACAAGGCAAAAATTCTAGACTAGTAGTCTAAGCAAAAATGCTTTGTGGAAATGTGAAGCAAGCACCAGAAGAAGCCATGCCTCCATTGCAGTGATCTTTAACAGCATCATCTTCAGTGGAAGGTTAACTACCTGACAGTGAAAGAAAGCACTACTTGAAAAGGGACTGTTTTGCCAATGCAAGACCCTCCTTAAATGCAGCAAATAAGACAAAAAACTGTGTTGACTTTCTGAATGTGTGCATCATTTTAATGTAAAACCTGAGTTAATACTGCATGTCTGAGATATAGGTTCATAGGTATATGCTAGGCTAACGACCACCAACGAGTTTATAAGCCTAGCAATGAAATCCTGCCCAGTTTTGTCCCTATGTATCATGAGTGTTTATTAGGAGGGATATGTTAGAAGGTTTCTAGAGGACATATGGTGGGGGTATATGTTAGTCTGGGCATTACTGTCTGCCTCTGTCTGTCAGCACCATGGAGGCCAGACCTGGGTTAAAGTTCTGATTTCCCAACCATTGATCAAGGTTACGCTTAAACAGGGTTAGGGATGGATTCTTTTTCATATGGGGAGTATTAAGGGCTCCGTCTCCCAAGGATTCGGCCACTGAAAAGAAAACAATATATTAATCAACTGATTTAAGGCCAGTTCTGACATCACTTTTGAAAGGAAACAAGAGTTAGTCCTAAGAACACCTAAAAGTTCAGAAATAGCAAGCAGAGTTCCCTACAGATATAGACTTATAGCTTGGGTAATCTACAAGCAGAACTGATGACTACAAAAAGACAAACGTCAAAAATGCTGAACCATTCAGTCTAAATGCAGAACAGGCAAGGCTGCCAATCATGCAGTTCAAGTCACAAAGACGAGAAAGGTTTTTCAAAGGCATGTGAAAAAGAAGAACGCTTTTAAGAAGCTGTGAGAAAAGTGCTGTCATAAATTCTAACCCCACAAGGTAATGGTGTGTAAAAATGGCACAGACCTGCAGCATGACTAATGAATAACCCAGACCCAAGTCTTACAGGTGTACCTGAGGCAGAACAGGACTACCTGAAAAATAATAATTTGAGGCAGCACAGGATACCTCTCTGTTAAGAAGAAGAAATGTTTCCACTTAACGGTATACCTGAGATGTGTGGAAGTCCTCCTGGCAGCTTCACTGATCTCCACAAAGCATGCTGGGAAGTCTAGTAGATGTAGAAGTTCTAAATAAGCAGCCAGGCCCTAAAGTGGAGCCAATCTCAAGCAAACCATGGAGGGATCTTCTTGAGTTGTACTGAACAGGTTCCTGTAATGCTATGGATCCAAGAGCCTGAAACCACGCCTTTCTTGGCCAGCATCCACCATTGAGAAAGTTGAGTTTTGGTTTACTTTGAACATTGTTTACCTGCCTCTGCTCTTAATTTACTGTAGTGTTATTTTACCTTAAATGCATGTTTCTTGGAGTTTTAATAGTTTGAAAGTTCTACCTTAGCATAAAGAAGCAAACAACTGTGCTGCATTATTTGACACCAGCGTGGATTAACTGCATCTATATTGCTGGAGTTGGAAGAAGAAAAACAACTGTTTTGTTTAAGGAAAGAAAACAGAACTATGTTTATTTGTGACAGCTACCAGGTAATCTTGCTTGTTGACTGTTTTTGATTCTTGCCACCCTACCCAACCTGTCCCTGTTGTGCTCTTAAACCCAGTGGTGTTCAGGTTTACCATTCCTAATGTAAATTTGATTTAGAATCCCCTACAAATTTTACTTTGTCTGCTCATACTGAAGAGCATTACAAGATCATAAGGGGCAAGACCGTCCCTCATACTGACTAAATTTCCATTACCCTCCCTTTTCTAACTTCCCATCCACTTAGTGTGCACTGCAATACCAGTAGCATTAACCCCCTTACTAATTTACTTTTAAAACTCTGGCCTACTTCCTAGTGCTGTCCTACTAAGAGAACAGAAATGGCTTAGCTAGCAGCTGGAGAGACCACAGAGGTTCCTCACCAGGAAAATCCAGTGCCTCAAACATATACCCTACACGGACAAGCTAAAAGCCCTGTCCCTCTACTCAGTCTCATACAGACTCCTCAGTGGTGACCTCTGTCTGGCATACAAAGCAATCTTAGACCCAGCCTTGATGGGACTGCTGCATATCCACAAGTCAAGCTCCACCCAAGTAACCCGCACATGCAACCTCAACCTGGTCTGTGACATCAATAGGACTTGTTGGCGGGACAGATTTGTATCCCAGAGACTCCCCCTTCTGTGGAATAGGCTTCCTCTTCATGTCCAGCAGAGTACCTCATTATCCCTTTTTAAGCACAACCTGGATAACTGGATGGGAACAGAAAATACACCCCCTGGGATTCCACCTGTCTCCCTGCTGGACAGGGGCATCAGGTGCTGACTTGTCGGAACATGGGATGAATTCTTGGCTAGGCTTGTAAGGGCCAACAGCCTAGTAACTTCCTATGATCCTGTGATCTTATGATGTACAAAAATGATTCTGTGATCTTATGATGTACAAACATATATCTATATGGGAAAAAAAGGAAATAAAGGGAAAAGTTAGTAATCCAAGATTAGCTCATGAAAGTAGAACCAAAGCCTACACTAAACAAGTCAGGAAAAATGTGTTAGTAAAAGATGGGCAGCAATTCTTGGTGGCTCAGGAAGCCTTAGGAGGGCAAAGTGCATGAGGTCTGTAGAAGAATCGAACAGTTTCAAAGGAGAATATGAGAGCTATAGATGTTAGTGGATTAGCTAGTAAGACATGAGGTACTGAAGAGGATGAGGCAACACGATGCCTGTAGACTGGACAGGGCAGGAAAATTCAGGAAGAGAAAGGCAGAGAACCAGATAACGTGGGCAGAGTTGTCAGAGAAGTACAGGCAGGTGGGGTGGTTCCTAGTAAGGTACAGGGATGAAGGAGGAGAGAGGGCAATGAGAAGAAATGGAATCTAGTGTGGAATAAGAGGCACAAAGTGTAGTGATAAGTGAACCACTGGTGGCAAGAACCAATATCACAAGGTGAGGAGGAAGGATATGAAAGGTGGGGAGCACTAAGCCAGATGGACAGACAGTTGCAAAAATAAGCTAAATGCTATGAAATGGTCTTCTAAAATGAGCAAATAAGGGATGGAGGAGAGCTTATAGGTTCATAGGTTCATACTAGGCTATCTGCCCTAGGGCATTTATAAGCCTAGCTAGAGTGTGTTTGGCTTTCGCCACCCATTTTAAATTAATTTTGCTATGCTCTTTTTCAAGGTTAGTATACTGTGCCTCTGTCTAACAGCGACACAGAAGTGATACCCGGGGTAAACCTACGATCTCCCATCCACTCATCAAGATTCCTCTTGAAGAGAGTCAATGAGGGACTCTGCCTAACCTGGACTGGAATTTTATTCCAGAGTGAAGGGAGCCTCTGGGTTATGAATCTGTCCCTCCAGCATGTCCTATTTATTTCAGTGCTGAGGTTCAAGTCTCTCAAGCGCTTAGCTCAATGGGATTTGGATTTTCTGAGGTGCAGCATGTCCATTAATTCCAGGTTGGACCTGGCTTTATATGTCAGGCACAGATTGCCTCTGAGCAGGCGGTATGCCACTGAGTAGAGCTGGAGTTTCTTTAACCGGGCAGCATATGGCATCTGTTTGAGCCCTTTGATCCTCTTGGTGAGGTACTTTTGGGGTCTTTCCAGTTGCTGCAGGTGTCTGGTAAGGTACATCCCAAAAGGGGCATTGTACTCAATTATGGGCCTGATGAGGGATGAGTAAAGAGGCACGATGACCTCCCCTGATCTAGATGTGAATCCCTTCATGATTAGGTGGGCTATATAAAATGTTTTTCTAACCACTTTGGAAACGTGGTTGTCAAATGAGAGATTGCTATCAACTTGGGTCCCCAGGTCCCTAATTACTTCTTCTGTACTTAATGGATTACCACCTATGTGGTAATTTGTGGGCACTTTGTTTTTGCCAAAGGGGATGACTATACACTTTTTGGCGTTTAGCTTGAGGCCATGGCTCTGGCACCAGTTGTGCGTTTCTGAGGCCCTTTTGGAGGATGCTTGTGTCGGCTGGAGAGTCGATTATGGTGCCCAGTTTGCAGTCATCTGCGAACTTGGTCAGCCACAGTCCTTCCATGTTGGCCTGTACCTCCAAGAAATATATACCGAACAAGAGAGGTCCCAGGACTGAGCCTTGTGGGACGCCACTTGTAACTGGTTTGGAGTCTGACATGGCTCCAGCAATTCTAACCATGTGGGTTCTGTCCTTGAGCCAGTTTGCAACCCATCTAGTGACATAGGGGTTTATATTTAAGCTAGTGAGCTTATCTATAATGCCCGAGTGGGGTATTGTATCGAAGGCTTTTGCGAGGTCCAGGTAGACTGTGTGGACCACCTTCCCCTCGTCAATGGCCTTGGTGACTGTTTCAAAGAAACTGAACAGGTTTAAGAGGCAGGATCTTCCCTTAACAAAGCCGAACTGGGTAGGATCCAGTGTCTGTACATCCCCAATATCTTTATTTATGAGGTTCATGATGATCCTTTCCATAGCTTTGCAGACCAAGCTAGTCAGGCTTATGGGGCGATAGTTTCCAGGATCCGTTGAGGCACCACCTTTGTGGAGAGGGACCACTGTTGCTGTATGCCACTCTTTGGGTACATATCCTGTAGTAAGGCTGAGATTGAACAGTAATTTTATGTTTGGGTTTAGCTCTTCTTGGAGTTCATGTAGGACGCAGCCCGGGACACCGTCTGGTCCCATTGATGCTGTGTGTTTTGCTTTGGAGAGGGCGGCTCTTACCTGAGCATCTGAGATGTCAGGGGCAGCACTCTGCTGGGATAGATATTTGCCCTTTGGTGGGAGGGGAAGTTTGCGCTGAACCTGTCAGCTAGGATGTTGGCAATGTCTGTGGGTTTGGTGTATTTTTTGTCATTTTGGACTAATTCTGAGCATATAGGGGAATTCCCACCCAGGTTCCTAACATAACTAAAGAAAGCCTTGTGATTATCCTTAGTGTCCTGTGCAATTTTTCTCTAAGCTGGCCTTAGACAATTTTATGAGTGCCTGTAGTTTTTGCTAATACTGATCAGAGATGCCTTCCCTTTTGGGATTTTGCTCTATCATGTAGTAGCTTCCTCCTTCTATTGTATAGTTTGTTTATGGTTGGGGTCCACCAGACAGGACGCCTGCCTTTGGAGGATTGGGTCTTGGTTTTATTTGGGATTGTGATGATCCATGCATTCCTGAAGGTGTTCATAGAATGCGTTTATAAAGGATTCTGCGGTCTGGGCCGATTTTCCACAGGCCCGGGACTTTGAAGGATTCCACCTCGGTTTTGAGGAGTGTGAAATTTGCTTTGGAGAAGTTTTTCACTGTGGTTTTCTAGGCAGGGGTGGGGTCGGGATGTGAATATCCAGTGAGATTAGTTTATGGTCTGATCTTACCAGTGAGGGATACACTTTTGGTCTGGAGCATAGAGTCCCCATATTGGTGATGATCAGGTTCAGTATGTTTCCCCTCTTCTGGGAGTGGTAACAAGTTGTTCCATAGCATTTGAGTTTATAAATTCTAGGAACCTTTGGGCTAGGGTGTTGGAGCTAGAGTAATGCTCCCAGTCTATGTTTGGGTAGTTGAAGTCGCCCAATATAATGGTGTTTGCAGAGACCTTCATATTTTCCAGTGTTCTCAGGAAGGCCGAGTGGGGTTCCTGGGTTTGGGAGGGTGGTCTGTAGCAGGCTATAAACTGGAAGGCAGTTTTACCCACTGTTAGTTGCACATGGATAGTCTCTGATGCTTCGCTGTGCCACCAACCTGGAGGTGTGGGTATCTTTGATGAATATTGATACTCTCCCTCCTTTGTGGTTCGGTCCAAGTTTTGGGGCGAAAAGCATGGTATGAGGTATAACCTGGTAGTGCTGGGGTGCTCTCGGAGCCTTGAACCAGGTTTCTGTTACTGCACAGATATCGATGTTCTCCATGCTAAGGAGAGTTTCGAGTGCATGCATCTTGAGGTTTAGACTTCTGGTGTTGAGTAGCATTACTCTTAGTTTCTTATCCCTTGTGATACCTATGGAGGTGGGTTTGTCTTTTGAGCCTTGCCTAAAAAGGCACTATGGGGTGGCAAGTGCCTTTGCCAATATCTGAAAGCCCAGGGGTGACAGGTGCAAGCCGTCCCTAGCGAAGCATTGTGGCTTGTTGAGCATGTCATCCCAGGCTGACAGGCATTGGATCCCCTTTGAATGATACCAATACTTAAGCCAATTGTTGAAATTGATCATCTTGTCTTCATATTGTGGCATCATTCTTGGTGAGGGTAAGATGCTACTCAAGGTCAGGGTCATACCAGCCTGGGCTACATGCTCAGAGAGCTCCTCTATGTCTCTTTTCATGTAGTCCAGGGAAGTACGTCTCAGGTCATTCACACCAGCATGGACAATGACTGAGTCATATTTGTACTTGCCTTGGAGTGACCTGAGTGCTTGTGTTATGTGGCGGATCCTAGCGCCCGACAGGCAGCTCACTGTGACCTTCTCCTTGTTCAGCCTGGTGAGCGGGACGTCAGTGTGCCTGATGATAGAGTCACCTATTACAAGTGTATCAAGTGTGTTGTTTAGCCTTAAGGGCTGTGACTGTTCGGCACACTGGCTTTGTGAGCTATGTGTTGCACGTGTTTTGTTTTGGGGTAGCGGTTGCTTGGGTGTCTGCTCTGGAGGTCTCTGCTGCTTAGGCAGATTTTTATTTAGAGCCTCCGAGTATGTTTTTGTGTGTTTATGTGTTTGGTTTGCTGTCATGGTAGGTCTATGTGAGACTGGAATTGTAGTGAGTATGGTTTCCTTCTCCTCCTGACTGGTTACGCCATGTACACTACTGGGAGAAATGCAGTGAGCACAGATGGTGAGAATGCTGGAAGTTGACACAGAAATTCTGAGCTAGGAGGAGTAATGTCATGGGGCAGACCGTAAAAGAGAAGGCAGTCATTGTGGGGAAAATGGAAAGGGTTTTGATATTAGAAATTCAGTCCCAAATTTGATCAAAAGTCTAGGCAAGCAAAGTGAGACCATATTTCAATTCTACCTGATTTTCTACCTGATTTCAGGTTTTGGACTGAGCAAGATGTGGGAAGAAGTGAACAAAATGATCACTAAGGGAGATGGGTGGACACATCTTGTGGTGCATGGCAACACTAATGATCTGTCACAGGGGACAACTGAAATAGTATCAAGCAGAGCCAAGCTGGTGCACAGAAATGCCAGGAGAGGGGGTTGGAGGCAGCTTTCTCAAAAGTCTTATCTGTACCAGCAGCTAACATGCAGAAGAATGGAGGATTCGCAAGTACAAGACTGAATGCAGCAGAAAACAAGGGAAAAGGGTTTATGACTGATAGGGGTAGATCTGGCAGAGAGGCAGACAGACCAGTTCTATACAACTGATAAACTCTGTCTTAGCCCAGACGGAAAAGCAGTGCTTCACAATAGGCTATGAAATACATCTTAAAGATTGCACCTTTAAGGTACGAGAGAGACAGGAATAAGGCAGAAGGCAGACTAAAAGTGGTGGCAGCTAAACAAAGAAGGGTGACCCAGTCCATGGCTAGGTAGTCTTACTCAGTGATGCAAGGATCCTGAGTAGTAAGCAGGGGGAGCTACATACAGGTATGCAGGACAGCAGGGTGGAAAGAGCTGGAGTCACAAAAATATGAGCCAGTGACAAGATGGGGTGTAACACAGAGGCGTTTGGGTGCAGGTGGTTCAAGAAGTGATACAGAAGGGAGACATGGAGTGGAGTATTAATCTACATAAAGATGGGCATCACATGAAGAACATCAAGCTATGAATGGGGCAAGGGCAGAGCCAGGAGTACATGCTAGGTTAAATTTCCTTGCAGCTAAGACATGAAAAGAGAAAAGGAGGAAAGAACAGAAGAGTGGAGTGGGATGAAGTGGGTAATACTCATGGGTGACCTGAATCTGCCAGGAGTGGATTTCGATATTCCAAACTCCAGGAAGAGAGGGAATATGAGATGAAAGAGGTATAAACCATGAGGGGGTAGCCATCTTATGCAGGATTGTACCAGAAAGGACGTAATTCTGGACCTTGTTCTAACAAATATAGAGGGTGTCTTAAACATTTAACAAAGGCAGTAATAATCAATAATAATCCCATTAACATGTAATTTAGAAGTAGAAGAGTTAAAGACAATGGTATGGTATTTCAAATGATTGGCTAATGCTGATCTAGACAACACGGTCAAGGATTACTTAGGAAAATGGCAACAAATTAAAGAAGTACATAAGCTATGGGAATAGATCAGGGACAGAGTACTCATTGCTATGGATAAAAGTGTACAAAAGAGGCAAAAACAGGAGGAGGTCAATGTGGTTACATAGGAATGTGAGAATACCGATAGGGCCTGCAAGAGGTGGAAAGGAAGCAGCAGGGAAGTGGAAGAAGCACAGTACAAGGAGGTTAGCAAAAAGGCAACAAGGTAATAAGTACAGGGAAGCCTAAAGCTGAAAGGAGGTCGGCAGAGGGGATCAAGAAGGAAGCAAGAGATTTTTTTTTTAAGTATACAACAGAGAGAAGGAAGGGAGGAAGAGAACCAGCCTGGCTGAGCTAAGATGGAAGGGAGATCACAGAAGACTAGGAAAAAAGTAGATATACTGAATGAATAGTCTGCTTCAGACTCTAGAGAAGAAAACCAGGAGAGGGTGCCACGCCAGGATGGAGAAAGAGCAGAATGGGGTGAGCAGTGTACAGGTACCAGATTAGAGTGGGAGGAGATTTGAAGGCAACTGTCTGCTCTTTGGAAGGATAAAGCACAAGGACTAAATGGAATGCCTATTAGAGTTCTCAGAAATCTGCCCAGTGTATTGGCATACACCATGGTAGAAATCTTCAACAGAGCACTGCCAAGTGGAGAACTGCGACAGGACTGATAACAGTCATTTTAGAATACCTGTACAAAGGTGTGGAGGAAAAAAACAATCTGGAAGAACTACACATATTAGTTTAACAGCGACAGGTAAAACCATGGAGACTATCTTGATAACTTTCACATGATAAAAGTTTGCAGGGCACAAACCTTCTTGGAGTCATGGCTGGAAGAAGCTGTCAGTCAAACCTGATCCAGACTTATGACAGGGAAGTACCAGAAGACATAGTCTACCTGGACCTCAGCAAAGCTATTGATTCCATCCCACAGAGTAAGCTAAGGGGAGAACTGGATAGGTAGAATGGTAGGATACAGAGGGTTGTGGTGACAGACACAATGTCAGGAATCAGGGACGTGACTAGAAGAATACCATAGAGGTCTGCTGGGTCCAGTACTCTTCACAGTATGCTTGCCCAGGGAACAGCAGATCAATCTTCTGAAAGTGGAAGTTTTTCTTCCTTGTTTTACTGTCAGGAACATGTTTTACAACCTCACATAAATTGCCACCAATGACCCATCCGTGATAACTCTTCATAACAGACTGGCATGCAGTGAGCACAGCCTTCTCTTAGTACCCAAACCCTAAGAAGAACTTCAATCTTCCCGAAAAATGAGTGACTCCTACATAATTTTCTGGAACAACCTTAAAACCTACTAAATGGACACTTAGTTCAGAGAATTTGTATTAGTGAAGTACAGCACTGATTACTCTTCTTGTTTAATATTAATTAGTCTCTCTATTATGTACACATCCTTTGTGTGTTTTAAGCTACCAGTTTTCATGGTGTAGATGGGGTGCGGGTGGGGGGAGATATTTTTCCCCTTAATGAAGCTGCTGGAAATAAATGCTTTCACAACTATATCCTCCCAACAGAGTCCCCCCTCCCTCCAACAATACACTCTACAACTTTACTTTACTACAACAACATCATCACACAAATTTTGGTAGAGTCCAACCACTATGAGGATTTTTTTATTCTCTCTCCAGATACATTTCCACTGTAGATTCTTAACCGTATGTTATTTTTATTTCTTTAGTGTACTGGTTATAAATTCAATATATGGTTGCACTTACTGGGCATTAAACATCCATTGTACACATATTTTTTTCTTTTTGTTTATAGTTTTGATGTACTGTGTTTTATCTGTTTCTTGAGTTTGCACTTCACAGCCAAGTCTGAAAATCGTACTTAGGGATCAATGCTCTACCTCAGTCAACAAATTTTAAATAAGTAAATAAATAAATACTCAATGGAGGGACACAGAGCAATCAAGTCTGATCAGCTTAAATAGGGACCAAATGACACAGCACACACAGTAGACACCGGGCAGGCATATTGTTTCCTTTACAGTCTCTTGTTAGCATCGGTAATAAAATGATAAATTCTGTTCAACTGTGTCTACAACTCTTCCAGAGTACGTTCAGAAGTGAACTTTACTACTGACAGTGGATATTCAACACCAGGATCCAAAACTCCTTTCACTAAGAGAATACCTGTAACTTGGCTTGTTTACTCTCTGGTAGGAGCTTTGCTCGTACTTTGCTCACCATTTTGAAACTACATGTAGAGAATGTGACTGAAAGATTCTTACAAACCAAGATATTTTTAAGACTAAGATTAAAAGCCTTCCAGTACATACTCATTAGGCTCTAATGTCTTCAAATCTCAGTTTCTCTACTCAGTTGATTGCATGTTCCAAAAACATTGCCATAACTCTTGACATTTAAAGTACAGGCTGTACTTTGGAATAACACTCTATCTACTCACCTACCAGTTAACCTCGGTGTACCTCAGGGGTCCATATTAGGACCTCTCCTTTTCTGCATATTCATCAACGACCTTCATCAAGCAATTCCCCAAGCTACTTGCATACAATATGCTGATGACTCCACACTTGTATGCTCTGCTAAAACCACCTCTGACCTTCACTCCCTTACCCAAAAAGTTTTTAACACTGTGGAACAATGGTTCACTCATCACTGCCTACTCTTAAACCCCCAAAAAACTAAACTCCTCCTTTTCAACCCAAATCTTAAGTCCTCCCCCATAGATTTTTCTGTTTCTTCCACTAATGGCATCATTATATCACCCGACCTAACTACTAAGCTACTTGGTGTCACCATTGACAATAATCTTTCCTTTGACATACACATCAACACTATTAAAGCTGTCAACAAAAAACTTGGCTCTCTGGCTCTCTGTACAGAATAAAACCCTTCCTATCACCTACAGCTAGAACTACTATTGCACATACTCATCTAATTTCTACACTCCTCTATGCCTCTACCATTTTCATCAATCTATCTAAGAACAACCTCAGTAAGTTGGAAAGCTTCTACAATAATATAGCCAGATTTGCTACTGGCAACCCATTTAAAACTCACCACTGCTTTAATTTAAAGCAGCTTGAATGGATGGAACTACAGAATCTGATCACGTACCACCAACTAATCACTGCCCATAAAACTCTTTACCAACCTTCCAATACTCCTAGTCCCTCCACCATCATCACAACCTATAATAATCTGAAGTCCTTACTTTCATCTCAGAAACTTCTAGTTAAAACATCTAAATCTAACAACAGGGCTGGGGATTCTCTCTTCTCCAATACTGTGGGAAAATTCTGGAATCTCCTACCCTGTGACCTTTCCTCACTTTCCTCTTTATCACTCTTCAAAAAGAGACTGAAACTTTTCCTCAAAACACACTGGTCATGCCCCTGTACTAAACCTGCCTAACTATCTATTCCACCCGAATATGCTCTGCCTTCCCTTTTCTTTTTATTAATTTTCTGTCATCCTTTTTAACAATATATGACTTCTGCGCTCTGTATGTCATTATTTCCTTCCCTCTCTCACTTATTTGTAAGAAAAAAAAATGTTTTTAACTCATTATTACTACTACTGATCATTAAGCTGCCTCTTACATTGTGTATTGTACTGGATATGGCATCAGCCTGTATACCTCCTTTTTTCTTTGCCATTAAGTTACATACTTTACCTGCACATTGAACTAGCCTATATGCCTCCTTTTTGCATTAAGGAATGTACCTACATGTTATTTTGAAACTGCAGTTTACATTGTATTGATGTCTGTCCTCTTCAAATGATTTTTTTATTAACCTGATTTGTCAGTGTATATATTACTGTAATTTCTTTTTTTTTTTATATTTGTTTGCAATTTTTATGTTATTGGTATGTCTTGGAGCTCATCTCCCCGGGTCTCTACTGAAAATGGACATATATCCAGTTGGACTAGCCTGGTCAACAAATGTAAAATAAAATAAAAAAATAAATAAATAATAAATTAAACCAATACTGTGAGAGCTAGGCAAAGGTAAGCGAAACAAAAGTGCAACTTTATGAGCTACTAATTTTAGATAAGAAGTTAATGGATTCCCACATGGTCATATCATCCATGTACAGCAGCATGTTTCTGTTTACAGATAAGATAAAACAACTGATGCCAGTTCTGAGTACTGGAGGCTGATAAGACTGATTCCTTGAGGTACCACACTCAGTGCTGGTTAAAGTGAAGATTGTGACTTTTGGTAGATTATTCTGATGAAAATAAGCTGCAGTAGTCACTGACCAAAATAACTGAACCAGGAATGAGGCCATAGTTTGAGCACTCACTAACCAAGGATCACTAATCTGAAGACCGTGGAGAGCTTAAGAAATATAGCTCGAGTAAGGTTACCAGAGTCCACAGCATGATTCAGGCGGTCTTGGTGCCACATTCATTTCTAAAGCCATGTTGACAAGCTCATACTAAATTAAGAAACTTAGCTTTGACACCTCTTGCTTTAGCATAACAGTTATTCTTGAAAAGATGATTAGAAGGCAGAAAGGAGGCTGAAGGTTTTACACTGGGACTGTAAATGTGTGGCTTCAGCTTCTTCTAGTATGTTGGCTAATGGTAACAGTCATGCAGTTGGTATGAGAGAGTCTGGCTAAGCAGAAGAGTGTTGTTTCGGGATGTCGCAGCATCTGCAATTTTACACATGACACAGAAGGTGTCAAATTAGAGGCAGATTTTAATGATATACCTCAAAGGAATTACAGGGAACTTAACTTCAAGCCTGAAGAAACTCAGAAAGGTCACTGCAGGTTGCATTCCCAAAACTGGGAATGTCTCTGAGCCAGCAGCTGACTTTTTCAGTGGAACTTTTGTAAAACGAAAATCTTTTTCTACGCTGAAGATTTTCAAAATTTTACAGCTAAAAGAAGGGCAAGTTTTTTTTTTTTCATTTTATAACAAACTACATTGCAAAACATTCTGCAATTTCTTTGTGACCAGTAATAACCATACCCACTTACAGTTATAAAGCAAGCCTGAGTAAGTCATACCTCCAACTATAATGCTTACTTCATTATAGAGACTCTAAAATTACTTATAGAGTCTTTTGTTGCTGTATAATAAAAAGGCCCTGTTTTGATGAACTGCTTGTACTGAGCTCTGCGAAGGCAGCAGTAGTCAAGGGAGCCTGTGAACATATAATTTTGTACTTTGAACTTGATGTTTAGTGAAGGCCTTCGTTACCTCAGGGGTAATCTGTGACGCAGGCATACCTCCCAACCATACCAAATTACTCGTTTTTTATTGAGTTTTGGGGTCCAAATAATGGGGTGCCATGATTCCTGAGTGGCACCCCTTAATTTCCAAATTTCCCAGCTTTTTTATTTTAATTTTTTTTGTTCGGCTTTTTGAGCTGACGTCATTATGTGGTGATGACATCAGCTCCATGAAACGGCCTGGCAGCCTGTTGGAATTGAGCAATTGAGCTCACGTGCAGAGTGTTTGTGTGCGTGCATATTTGTGTGTTTAAAATGCCCCAGGTGAATATACCCGGTGGCTAGAGGTATTCAGGCTCAAACCCTGTACCTTGGGTACAAGTAACAAGAGCCTAAAGTCCCTACTCACCACCACTTGTGAAAAATTTCCAGATTTATGCCTCATATTTTTGTTCTGTTCCTTATAAAATCTGTGTTTTTTCTGAATTTTTGTGGCAAACCAGTGAAGGATTGAATTCACTAAATAATGACAGGCATTTAAATTTCAGACTTCATATTCTTCAGAATATAAATGGTAACACAACACCTTTTATTCTAGCAATTTTCTAAGTTTATAAGATCAGTATTTGAAATTTATCCCTAGTTTTGGGGCTGTATTCCTCCATTACTGGCTTTGTCCAGGTTGTTTGTGCTAAGATGTTCAGAACTATGGTGAGAAGTGAGAACTGAATTCTGTATTCCCCCATAATTGGCTTAGTCCAGTTTCTTTGTGCTAGGTATGGTGAGAAGTGAGAAGTGAAAACTGAAATCACTAAATGATAGGAAGACTGAAACTTAAATGGCTATCTTTCAGGAAACTGCTGATTTGGCATAGTGGTATGTTGCCCTGTCTGTAGTGTACAAGGTCCTGGGTTCAAAACTTGGCAGTGAAACGCATGGTGGTAACACAAAATTTTATTTTAGCAACTTTTAAAAATTATACAAAAAGAAGTTATGTACTTACCATAATGTTCCATGTGAGTTGTTTATCTCACCTTTATTCTCACTGATGGGTTCGGAGCCGATCCTTGGCTCTGACACGGCCGATAGCAAAGCTCAAGGTTTGCCAGTAGCTTGAGACTAAGCCCCTTATCCCACAATGCACTGCTGGAATTACCTCGGATCTTGTTTTCTGTGAGTATATATACCCTTTTATTTATTTCTACAAGGAAGCACTTCCCAAAGGGGAAGAAGAAGTATTGAATAACCAGGATGGTACTAGCCTCTAAGTCAACTGTCAGCCAGGACGGGGAAGGAGGGAGGGACATGAGAATAAAGGCGAGATAAACAACTCACATGGAACGTTATGGTAAGTACATAACTTCTTTATGTGAAGTTGTTAAATCTCGCTGTTTATTCTCACTGATGGGTAGCGTCCCTAGGACCCTCAATCTTGGGTGGCTCATGGAAGTACGTTTTTCAGTACCGTGGAACCAAAGGAAGACCTGTCCCTGGAAGCCTTATCTACTTTGTAATGTGTGATAAAGGTATGAGGCTTAGACCAAGTGGCTGCAGCACAAATATTGTCAAGGGGCAATTTAGCCTGAAAGGCAGAAGACGTAGAAACGGCTCTGGTAGAATGAGCCTTAGGTTTGTGTGTCAATAGCATGCTTGCATTCGCATAAACAAAGGATATACAATCTGATAACCATTTAGATAGAGTTGTTTTAGCCACTGGATTACCTTTTCTGGCCTCTGAAAAGGATACAAAAAGTTGATCTGATTTTCTAATATCCTTAGTTCTGTCAAGATACTGATCTGAGCTGTCTGTGTACATCAAGTTTGTGCAGCATGTATTCCAATTTGTTAGAGTGGTTGGGGAAAAAAGACTGTCAGCTCAATGACCTGATTGATATTGGATTCAGAACAGACTTTAGGCAAAAAGTAGGGGTTTGTTCTGAGAGATACTCTATAAACATGGAAAATCATGTAAGGAGGCCTGACAGATAATGCTTGAAGTTCTGACACTCTGCGGGCAGAAGTAATGGCTACCAGAAATATAGTCTTCCAGGACAAATATTTGAGATCACAAGAAGATGCTGGTTTGAAAGGGGGAAGAATAATTTGAGACAGCATAAAATTCAAATGCCAGGGGGAATAAGGGATTTTGACAGGAGGTCTCATGTGAAAGGCACCTTTAAGAAAAGCCTTAGATAACTTATGGCCCATAACGTTCAACCCATTGAATCCAAGGTGGAAATTTGATATGGTGGCTAACTGGACTCGAACTGTGGCAGCTGCTGCTCCTTCCTTAAAGATCTTTGTCAAAAATTCTAAAATGGACGACAGAGGAACTCGGAAAGGGTCGATTTTCTGTATATTGGCCCAAATTGTGAACCTGTTCCACTTACTGCAGTACAGTTTCCTGGTGGATGGCTTATGAGAAGACAAAAGGATTTGTCTTGTATCATCTGAGATAGAATGAAGCCTGGCAATTAGGGGAAGTGGATTAGCCAAGCAGTCAGCTTTAGGGACTGCAGTGAAGGATGGAGGTCCCCTGACAGGTGTGTCAGAAGGTCCAGAACTGGGTCCAGGATCCATGGGTTCTCCAGCAGATGATGGTGAAGGAAGGGGAACCAAATCTGTCGAGGCCAGTAGGGGACAATGAGGATAACTGTCCTTCCTAGCGATTTTGCTTTCTGTAAAAACCTGGGTATCAATGGAAAGGGTGGAAATGCATAAAGGAGACCCGGGGGCCAATCGTGCACGAGTGCATCTCTCGGGGGATGTCTTGGAGGTGGTATTAGGGCAAAGTAGCTTCTGCATTTGGTATTGATGTGACTGGTAAAGAGGTCGCAGCAAGGCTGGCCCCATTTACATAAAATCAAATCCGCAACTCGTTGGTTGAGAGACCACTCGTGAGGCAAAAGTATTGCCCTGCTCAGCTTGTCCACTATCACGTTGGATTTCCCCGGGATGTGTGTTGCTAACAGAAAACACTGGGATGACAGAGCCCATTGCCATAACCTGAGGGCTTCTCGACAAAGGGGGTAAGACTTGGTTCTGCCTTGCTTGTTCAAGTACCAGACCACAGACATGTTGTCTGTCTGAATTGCAATTGTCCCTAGAGGAAGAGAGTCCTGAAAGTACTTCAACACCAGAAGTACCGATCCCAACTCCAGAACATTGATATGCAGATGTGACTCTTGATCCGTCCATGTGCCTTGGGCAGTCTTTCCCTGAAAATGCCCCCCCCCACCCTATCAGGGAAGCGTCCGTGGTCACAGTGGCTATGGGGGGGGGGGGGTCTTCCGATTGTGACATGAAGAGACATCAACCACCACCGAAGATCTCGTGCAAGAATTCATGATGAGAATCAGGTGGTGCCATCGGTAGTTTCTGGTAAGACCACTGAGCAAAGAGGAGCCATTGAAGAATTCGCATATGCATCCTTGCGAGTGGTATAGCCAGGATTGCTGCCGCCATCAAACCTATCACCTTCAAGACCTCTGCTGCTGTAGCTTTGTTCTTTGACACCAGTGAGTTGACGTGTTGGCGGAGAAGTGAGACTGTTTTGATTGGAAGACGTAGAGTGGTGGTTGAGGTATCTAACTCTGCTCCTATAAAAACGGTATGCTGCGATGGCGATAAGGCAGACTTTTCGAAATTTATTGTAATGCCTAATTGATGGCAGAGTGTCAGAGTGTATTGTATTGCCTGAGTCAATTGATGCCTGGTAGTAGTGGTGAGGAGCCAATCGTCTAGGTATGGAAACACTTGGAATCCTTGACACCTCAGGTGAGCCGTGATCACTGCCATGCATTTGGTAAACACTCTGGGGGCTGTAGTGAGACCAAAGGGCAGGGCTCGGAACTGGTAATGATTGGCTCCCAGCCAGAAACGCAGGTGATCTCTGGAGCATCTGTTCATCTTTATGTGATAGTACGTGCCCTTGAGATCTATGGAGCACATCCAATCGCCTTTCCCTAGGAAGGGAAGAATGGACTGAAGCGTGACCATTCGGAACTTAAGTTCTGAATCCAATTTGGTCTGCTGGGACTGGTTGGATGACTCTTTTTTTCTAGCAATTTGTGGACCTCTACGATTGCTTGTTCCCTGAGATTGGGTGGAACATCTGGGATTCTGTTTACAGGAATGGGAGGGGAAGAGAACGGTATGAAATATCCTCTGGAAATGATGCTTTGCACCCATGTATCTGATGTTATGTTTAGCCAGGCTTCTGGGTACAAAGACAAGCAACCCCCGACTGCCTCTAGAGCCGAACAGCCAGGTCCCCTTTCAGGGGCACTGGTAGGGTTGACCAGAGAACTGGCCCTTGTCACCCTGTTTTGCTGTGGACCCCCTCTGCCACGGGGGAGGCGTCTTCCGTTATTACCCCCTCCTCTGCCTCTAGAGGGGGTTTCTCCACATGTGTCCTCAAAGGCTCCTTGTGCTTTTCGGAACCACATTTTCGCTCCCCTAGGGCCCTTGGGGTAGGGCCAAGTAGGGGTAGAAAAACAGACTCCAACGGCAGATAGGGTCTTGCCTTCCTGCTCACACCTGGTTAAAGTTACCTTTACTTTAGGCCCAAACAGTGATGAGCCATCGAATGGGGTGTTAATAAAAGAAGACTTAAAGGGCTCCGCAAAGGAACAGAGATGCATCCAGGCTCGTCTTCGCAGAGCAATGCCTGAACTAGCGGCTCTATTCGAACCATCAGCTGCATAAGATATGAGACACATGGATGAGTTCACAACTGAGTTTAGGGTAGCGAGCTGTGTGTTGACTTTTTCGGCAACCCTGCAGCTACTGTACTCTGGTGAATATCTCCTAGCTCTTTCAGGAGATCTCTTTGTAGTCTCGTAAAATGGGTTAAGTAGTTCAATGATCACAGAGAAAAAGTCGCTGAACTAAACATGAGTTTCCCATATCTATCCATGATCCTAGAATCTCTGTTAGGAGGATGGATAGATGCGGATGTTTCAGACACTTCCTTTTTGGTGGCTGCAGCTACCACCATGGCATCAACAGGCACTCCTTTGGTTAAAAAGGCCTTGTCCACTGGGGCAGAAATGAATTTATTTGGCTTGCGAGGGACAGGTTCCATGGCCTCCAGTGACTCCCACGCCTTATGAAAAATCAGTTCCATGAGCTCGTCGTAAGGCGGAGACACCCAAGAAGTGGAAGGTTGAGACCCAAAAGCCTTCAAGAGCACGGACTCATCCTCAGTAGGGGTCTTGGACTGCCAATTGCCCCTCTGACTAAGGATCTCTAATATCTCCACAAAGGAGATATCCTCAGAGGGGGATCGAGAGGACCCTTCTGACTCATTCAAGTCCGTGTCAGATGTCAAAGACTCCTGTGGGGAGTCTAAGTGCCTCCCTCTTGCACAGTGTCTTCCTGGGCACCTCCTCAGTGGGGAGATCTGGGGAGGTCTCGGAAGAGTAGGGGACGCCCTGTGGGGGTACTTGAGGCTCAGGGTCTCTAGGCTTAGGGGGACCGGTAGATGAAGAAGCAGACACAGGAGTGTGAGGGGAGAGGGAAGGCCGAACCGATGCTGACGTTGTCTTGGGAGACAGGACTCTCCTCATAGCATCGAAGGTGCCTTGGCTCCGACAAGAAGGGGTAGAGGGACCCGAAAGGACTGTCCGATCCTCCTGCACCAAAACCATGGGCTCGGAGCCCGAGGTAGGAGCCGAGCTCATCCGAGCCGAAGCCCCAAGAGGAAGAGTCAGCGCTGACAAATCGGTCTGATTATCCTCCCCGGACCCGATGGGAGAACGTCGGCACCGAGGACATCCGAGTAGATGGAGCCAACAACACCGGTGCAGGTCTTGGCTCCAAAGGTTCGACAATCATCTGTTCAGGTTCCTTCAGCTCCGAGGGTCCAGTACGGCTCGGAGGAGGAGTAGACAAATCCAGTTCAATGGTCTTCGGCTCTGAGGAAATGGTCGGGGCCGACAACAATTTGGCAAGTCCTGGTGCCTGTAAAAGCTTTTGCACTAGCCGATCCATGTCCAAATCCGAAAGGCTGACCAAAGACTTAGATGAATGCACTGAAGGTGCTGCCTGGAGCAGAGGAGAAGAGGGAACCTCAGACACCGGCTCCAAGACTGGGAGCTGGCTCCGAATCAAAGGGACACTCTGTTCCGAGAGCTGTGGAACCGATGACCCTGTACCCTCTGAAGTTCTTGCCTTTTTTACAACTTTCGAATCCAAAGATTTAGAAGATTTGGAGGATTTGGAAGAAGTGCTGGCACCTTCCTGGCTACCCAACACCTCAGAAAAGGAATGTTGTAGTAATCCCCTGTCAATGAGTTTCCTCCTTCTCTCCAGCAGGACTCGATGAAAAGGAATGGCAAACACTGCAAGTGTCTTGGAAGTGTTTAGCCACCAGACAGTAAACACATTGGACGTGTCCATCAGTGACGGACATTTTCTGCCCACACTCTGGGCATTTCTTGAATCCCAATTTGGGATGAGACTTTTCATCCGACATGCTCTAAACAGTACAAATCTGTACAGTACAAATAACAGTATACTGAAATCTAAATAGGGTAAAGAGACCCAACACTAAGGAAGGAAAGCAAACTAAGCCCACACCGGGCACTATCTACCACAGAGGTAAAACTAAACATTTCAAATACAGGGCTAAAAGGGCCCACTGGGAGAAACCTGAATAGAAGAATTATTGTTATTATTAACTCTAAATAGGGCTAAAAGGCCCAAACAAGACGACTAAGCCAACACAGGGCACTAACCCACAAACTACTATTTCTGTATTATAATTTTAACAATAACACACAAACTGTTTAGATGAATAAGAGTTTTTATCAAAAAACTTGCTATTTTTCACCAAATGGTCCGAACTAGCTGGATCACAGAGATCTCTCTTGCCACGGCAAACTCGATCTGAGGTAATTCCAGCAATGCACTGTGCGATAAGGGGCTTGGTCTCGAGCTACTGGCAAACCTTGAGCTTTGCTATCGGCCGTGTCGGAGCCGAGGATCGGCTCCAAACCCATCAGTGAGAATAATCGGCGAGATTTAACAACTTCACATGCAATGTTTAAAATGTGTCCCTGGTTTTTGGGCTTTTGTACCCCCCAATACATTTTGGCTTTTGCCATATTTCTTGTGCTGCAAAGTTAAGAGATACAGTTAAGTGTGGAGTGGATTTTACAAGGAGCTGAGAGCTTCAGGGGAAGAGGAGTTTAGTGTGTTGCTTATGCTGAGTCTGCTTGCATTGTTAATAGAATAACAGGTTAAATACTTGCTTTTGATGCATTAGGCTGTGGGATCTACTCCCACAGTATGTAGATGCATTGCTGATACTGTACTGTGTTGTTGTACCAAGTCAAGGGTGTAGCTACAAATACAACAGAAGTGAGAAAATGTCATGCACAAGGGCATTTGTGCTTCAGTGGAAAGAGCAACAAATATCATTAACCCAAATTCAGGAACAGAAAATCAGAATTATTATGTTCTGTGCTGCATTATAAGAAAAATATTTTTAAACAAGTACAGTACATTTTCCAGCATTCAAGATAAAACAAATGTTTCCACTGCAGACAGTGGAGAAGCAAGAGTGGCTAGGTAACAGCACCTGGATTACAATGATAGTTTTGATGCTTCAAGATGAATGAAGGAGAGGGTATGTCAGTACTTGTACTAAAAATTGGAAGTCTTAAAACATTTAGTTCGCCTAGTTTATTTTGTTGTGCATTCACAGCTACTGAGTTGGTCTGATAACACAAATCAGAGTAAGTCAAGCAAAAAACTGAAATAGGTTTGAGAAGCTGTGCAAGATGCCCATGGATTACACTACTGTCATTCTATTTGATATATATATATATATATATATATATATATATATATATATATATATATGTGTGTGTGTGTGTGTGTGTGCACGTGCGTGAAAGTAGACTTTTATGATGGAAATGTTCTGAATTGAGCAGTTTTATCATTATTGGTTCATGCATTTTGTTTCATTGCCTACTGGAAAAATGTTCAAATTTAAAATGCGCTCTAAGTCTAACACGTATGCTGTATTATACAAGGAATATAATTTAATAAAGTCAAGAAGGTGTATCACAGAACACATGTATGTTTCTTGTTTTGTGTGCAAGGGGCCTATGATTTGAAAACAGCCCAAAGGTAATCTTTATCCGCCACTGGCCATATGCATTTATTTTGGATGTGGTGTGAGTTTCAATGCTATTTCAATGAATGTGAGTTTCAAGGGCAGAGAAGTTTTAATGCTAAGTCTATTTTCACTGTGAGACAGTATTGCTTTGTTTAGCAGATGTCTATTAGTATTTGTGCAGTGTGCTATAAAATGTAAAAATAAAATCCAAATAATCATTGAAAAAGTAAAGCAGTATGCTCAGTAGTGTTTATGGTAAATGGGGCGAAATAGCCATGTACTGGGACATTGGAATGGTTGCAGGGGGACTCTGGTGCCATATTTTGGTTGTCTGTTTTTCAGTTTGTGTTTGAAAGTTGGTATCCCACAATTCCATTGGAGTGGGTGGGGTTACATAATTATGTATGCAAATCTTATGTTAATCAGCGTACAGATTTTGTACCTATTTTTCATGGGCCTTGTCCAGATTTTTGATGTTTCCAGGTTGAGAGGTATGGACGCAGGTTTGAGGCTCAGTCTAGACAATACTTGTCGGAGAGGAACATAATGTTGGAAAAATGACAAAGAGCAGAACTACAGTTAGCAAGCCTTGTGAATCAGGGAAAGTCAGTGACAGCTCATGCCATAGCTGTGCTCGTACTCCTTGTGTAAGAGCTAACAAATTACATTCATAGGTTCATAGGTTCATACTAGGCTATCTGCCCTGGGGCATTTATAAGCCTAGCCCGATAGTGTTTGGCTTACACCACCCCTTTATTTGAGTATACTGTGCCCTTTTTAAAGTTTAGTTTACTGTGCCTCTGTCTAATAGTGACACGGAAGTAATCCCTGGGACAAACCTACAATCCCCCATCCACTCATCAAGATTCCTCTTGAAGAGAGTCAGTGAGGTGCTCTGCCTAACATGAATTGGAATTCTATTCCAGAGCGAAGGGAGCCTCTGGGTTATGAATCTGTCCCTCCAGCATGTTCTATTTATTTCTGTGCTGAGGTTCAAGTCCCTCGAGCGCGTGGCTCTAAGGGATTTAGATTTACTGAGGTGGAGCATGTCCATTAATTCTGGGTTGGACATAGCTCTATATGTCAGGCATAGATCGCATCGAAATAGGCGGTATGCAACTGAGTAGAGCTGGAGTTTTTTTAACCGAGCAGCATATGGCATCTGTTTGAGTCCCTTGATCCTCCTGGTGAGGTACTTTTGGGGTCTTTCTAATTGCTGCAGGTGTCGGGTAAGGTGCATCCCAAAGGGGGCATTGTATTCTATAATGGGCCTGATGAGGGATGAATAAAGGGGCACGATTACCTCTCTTGATCTAGATGTGAATCCTTTCATGATGAGGTGGGCTATGTAGAAGGTCTTTCTAACCACTTTGGCAATGTGGTTGTCAAAGGAGAGATTGCTATCAACTTGGGTCCCCAGATCCCTAATTACTTTCTCTGTACTTAATGGGTTACCACCTATGTGGTAATTTGTGGGCACATTGTTTTTGCCAAATGGTATGACTATACACTTTTTGGCATTTAGCTTTAGACCATGGCTCTGGCACCAGTTATCCGTCTCTGCGAGATCTTTTTGAAGGATGTTTGTGTCAGCTGGAGAGTCGATTATGGCGCCCAGTTTGCAGTCATCTGCGAACTTGGTGAGCCATAGTCCTCCCACATTGGTCTGTACCTCAGAAAAGTAAATACCGAACAAGAGAGGTCCCAGGACAGAACCTTGCAGGATGCCACTTGTGACCAGTTTCGAGTCTGACATGGCTCCAGCAACTCTGACTCTATGGGTTCTGTCTTTGGGCCAGTTTGCGACCCATCTTGTGACATAGGGGTTTATATTTAGGCTGGATAGCTTATCTATGATGCCCGAGTAGGGTATTGTGTCAAATGCCTTTGCGAGGTCCAGATAGGCTGTGTGGACTACCTTCCCTTCATCTATGGCCTTGGTGACTGTTTCAAAGAAGTCGACCAGGTTCAAAAGGCAGGATCTGCCCTTGACAAAGCCAAATTGGGTAGGATCTAGTGTCTGTAGGTCCCCAATGTCTTTGTTTATGAGTTCCATGATGATCCTCTCCATAGCCTTGCAGACTAGGCTAGTCAGGCTTATGGGGCGATAGTTTCCAGGGTCCGTAGAGGCGCCACCTTTGTCGAGTGGGACCACTGTTGCTGTACGCCAGTCTTTGGGCACATATCCTGTAGTGAGGCTGAGATTGTACAGCAGTTTTACTTGAGGGATTAGTTCTTCTTGGAGTTCATGTAGGATGCAACCCAGGACGCCATCTGGTCCCATGGAAGCAGTGTTTTTTTGCTTTGGAGAAGGCGGCCTTCACCTGAGCATCAGAGATGTTTGGGAGGCTGCACTCTGCCGGGATGGATACTTGCTCTTTTGGGGGGAGGGGGTGGAGAAGTTTGCACTGAACCTGTCTGCCAGGATATTGGCGATGTCTATGGGTTCAGTGTATTTTTTGTCGTTTAGAATCAACTCAGAACAAGTCTGGGAGTTGCATCCCAGGTTCCTAACATAACTGAAAAAAGCCTTATGATTGTCTTTAGTGTCCTGTGCAATTTTTCTTTCGCAGCGGGCCTTGGAGGATTTTATGAGGGATCGTAATTTTTTGCTAGTACTGATCAGAGATGCCTTTCCTTTTAGGGATTTTGCTCTATCATGTAGTAGCTTCCTCCTGCTGTTGTACAGTTTATTTATGGCTGGGGTCCACCAGACTGGACGCCTGCCTTTGGATGATTGGGTCTTGATTTTGTTTGGGATAGCATGATCCATGCATTCCTGGAGATGTCCATAGAATGCGTTTATATAGGATTCTGCAGTTTGGGCCGTAGTTTCCACTGGCCCTGGGGCCTTGAAGGATTCCACTTCGGTTTTGAGAAGTGTGAAGTTCGCTTTTGAGAAGTTTTTCACTGTGGTTTTCTGGGCTGGGGGTGGGGTCGGGATGGGGATATCCAGTGAAATTAATTTATGGTCTGATCTTACCAATGAGGGATATACTTCTGGTATGGAGCATAGAGTCCCCATGTTGATAATGATCAGGTCTAGTAATGCTATCCCTCTTGTGGGAGTGGTGACTAGTTGTTCCATAGCATTTGAGTTTATAAATTCCAGGAACCTTTGGGCTAAGGTGCTGGGGCTTGAGTAATGCTCCCAGTCTATGTTTGGGTAGTTGAAGTCGCCCAATATAATGGTGTTCGGAGAGATCTTCATGTTCTCCAATGTTTTCAGGAAAGCCGAGTGGGATTCCTGACTTTGAGAGGGTGGTCTGTAGGATGCTATAAACTGAAAAGCAGTCTTGCCCACTGTCAGTGGCACATGGATGGTCTACAATACTTCGTGCAATGCCACTAACCTGGAGGTATGGATATCTTTGATAAATATGGAAACTCCCCCTCCTTTTGTGGTTCGGTCCTGGTTTTGGGGCCGAAAAGCATAATATGAGGTATAACCTGGTAGTGCTGGGGTGCTCTCTGGAGCTTTGAACCAGGTTTCTGTCACTGCACAGATATCGATGTTCTCCATACTGAGGAGGGCTTCGAGTGCGTGCATCTTGAGGTTAAGACTTCTGGCATTTAGCAGCATTACCCTTAGTTTCTTGTTCCTTTTGCTGTCTATGGAGGTGGGTTTGACTTTTGAGCCTTGCCTAAAAAAGGCACAATGGGGGTGGCAAGAGCCTTTGCCAATATCTAAAAGCCCAGGGGTGACAGGTGCAAGCCGTGCCTAGCGAAGCAACGTGGCTTGTCGAGCATGTCATTAAAGGCTGACAGACACTGGATCCCCTTTGAATGACACCAAAATTTTAGCCAATTGTTAAAATCGATCATTTTGTCTTTATACTGTGGCACCATTCTAGGTGAGGGTAAGATGCTGCTCAAGGTCAGGGTCATACCGGCCTGGGCTACATGATCAGAGAGCTCCTCTATGTCTCTTTTCATGTAGTCGAGGAAGGTGAGTCATATTTGTATTTGCTTTGGAGTGACCTGAGTGCTTGCGTTATGTGGCGGATCCTAGCGCCCGACAGGCAGCTCACTGTGACCTTCTCTTTATTCAGCCTGGTGAGCGGGACGTCAGTTTGTCTGACAATAGAGTCACCTATTACAAGAGTATCAGGTGTGTTATTCAGCCTTAAGGGCTGTGACTGCTTGGCACACTGACTTTGTGTCCTGTGTGTTGTACGTGTTTTGTTTTGGGGTAGCGTTTGCTTGGATGTCTGCTTTGGAGGTCTCTGTTGCTTAGGTAGATTTTTATTTAGAGCCTCCAAGTATGTTTTTGTGTTTTTATGTGTTTGGTTCGCTGTTGTGGAGGGACTGTGTGATACTGGAATTGTGTTGTGTGAGGCTACCTTCTCCTCTTGACTGGTTACACCAGTTTTGAGATGAGAGAGCTCAGCCTCCAGTTTGGCTATATGGTTGCATCTCTCACATATATTTGAACCTGTTTGGAGGAGGAGAGGGTTGTCCGTGTACATGAGACAGTTGTAACATTGCCTCAAAATTCCCAGATTCACCAGCTGGACTGGAGAGGAAACCACTGACTGACCTTTGGACATGCTAGAGTAATATAGGGAACTGAATTAAAACGGACCAATAGGTTCATAGGTTCCCTAAGGCATTTATAAGCCTAGCTCCAATAGGTTTCATTATACGCCACTAGGCTATCTGCCCTAAGGCATTTAGCCCACTATTGTGGCTTATTATTATTACATACCTTATATAGAAAAATGCTGTACCCATTACGCCTCTGTGCCACAGCACCTGACCCAGAGATGATTCCGGGAGTATTAATCCCTCACGATCTCCCATCCACAAGTTATTCCACGAGCTTGGGTGCTCTCAGCGAGGGATTCTGCCTCATGGGCCGGGATTTTATTAGAGTCTCTAGGAGTCTCTGAGTGATCTTTTATTTATATCCGCAAGTCTAAGCCATCCGTGCTTGCTCCTTAAGGTTTTGGTGGATAGTGGTTTTGGGTGGAGCATGTCCATTATGGAGTTGGTCCATTAATTTTGGTTGGACAGCACCTTGTACCTCTGGAGCAGATCACCTCTGATGACAGGGCAGTTATTTCGACTAGGCAGAGCTGGAGTTTTTTGGGGAGTCCAGCATCTTTTGGTGAGGGGAGTCAAGCATCCTTTTGGTGGCAGTAGATTGGTGTCTCTCAATCTCCTAAGATAATGGTGAGATACATCAGTGGGGCATGATAAGTGATCAATGGTCTGATAAACATGATCAGGTGGCAGGAGAGAAATGACCTCCATCTCATCTGGATGTGAGATCCTTCATTCTAAGAGTGTCAGCGAGGCAAGGTCCAGGTAAAAGAAAGGCCTTAATCAATGTGTGTCCCAAAGGCCCTGAACAACTCTTCTGTGCAGGTCCCTGATAACCTACCTCGTGCTTAGTGGACATTTTCCTATATGGTTCCAGGGTTGTTTTCGAAACATTGACTACTCATTTTTGGTGTTTAACTGGCTCTGGCCTTGTATCGCAGGCCCTTCTGTTTCTCATCAGTCCCTTCAGAAGGATATCAGTGATATGGCACTTTCCACTATAGTAGTTTGCAGCGCCCTACAGAAGCTTTGTCAACAAAGTCCTCCCATGTTGGCCTGTACTTCTGAAGGAAGTAGGCCAAGGACAATAGAGCTAAGGGACCGAGCCCTGTGGGACACTGGAGTTGACCCGGTCTGGACACAGCAACGCCAAGCCTGTCTAACCCTGTGGGAACCCTCATAAAGCCAGTTCTGCCACCTTTCTTGTGACATCTGGGTTTACATTTGTTTTTTCTACAATTTCTCGAAAGTGGGTATTGTGTCGAAAAAGCCTTTAAGGCCAAGGTAGTAGGCTGTATGGCTTTATCTCATCAATGGGCCTTGGTGACTGTTTGAAGAAGTCGGTCGAAGTAAGGCATGTGGGCATGATCTTCCCTTGAACTGGAGTCGCTCAATGGGTTGTGCAAGTGCCTGTATCTCCCTTTTTGAGCTCCATTTTATGTATCTCCATAGCTTGCAGGGCTAGACTGTTACAGTTATAGAGCAACTTTTGTAAGGAGTCCCGTAGAAAGAGGCCTGCGTGGAGTGGGACCACAGACCACGCACCATTCATCTTGACCACTCCTGTATCCTGTGGTAGATTATAGATTAAACAGCTGCCTTGTTTTAGTGCGGTTTAATTTCTCATTTTAGCACAGTAGCACACACAGCCGGGGGACACCATCGACACATTGATGCTGTTTTTTAGCTTTAGAGGCAGCTTTCCTCGCATTTTAGAGATGTCGGGGAGGCTACACTGCCTGGGGGATAGTTATCTAGGAGGTAGAGAGGGGTGAAGTTTGCCTGAACCTGTCTGCCAAAGTATGTGTTGGTCTGTGGGTTACAGTGATTTTTTTTTCATTTTGGACTTCAATTGAGCATATCTGTGAGTTTCCCACCGGAGTTCAACATCTAAAAAAAAAAGGCCTTATTCCTGTTGTCCTTGATGGCAATTTTTCTTTCTCTCAAAATCAGTTGATTTTGATTTTGCCTGATTTTTTTTTTAATAATGATAATGATCAGACTTTTATCCCGGATTTGGATTTGTTCTATCATGTAATTCTCTTCTACTCTTATTGTAAGTTAATGGGGGGCATCCCTCAGACTGGACGCTTGCCCCCTTTGAAGAGTCTTGGTTGGTTTTATTTGGGATTGCCTGATCCATGCAGTCCTGGAGTGTTCATAGAAGGCATTTGTAAGGGCTTCCGCAGCCTTGGGTTGTGGTTTCCTCTTGACTCAGGGCCTTGAAGGATACCACACCAGTCTTGAGTAGTGTGAAGTTTGCTTTTAGAGAAGTAGTGAAGTTCTTCTTCACTATGGTCTTTTTTGTTTGGGGTGGGGCGGATGTGGATTTCCAGTGAGATTAGTTTATGATCAGATCTCACCAAGCAATGAGGATATACGGGTGTGGAGCATTTTGTCCCCATGTTTGTGACAATGAGATCTAGTATATTTCTCCTCCTCCTCTCAGGAACAGTGACTAGCTGTTCCATGGCATTTTAATTTATGAACTCCAGAGACCCTTTGGCTAGAAGTTAGGGCTTGAGTAATGTTCCCAGTCTCCAAGGGATTGCCCATTTGAAGGTTAGGAGATAATATTTCCCAGTCTATATTGGTAGTTATTAGTCCCTATCATGATGGTTGTTGAGATACATTTATTACCTATAGTGTCTCTGTCTTCAGGGCTGTGTGGGGGTTGAGTTTGAGAGGGTGGCCTGTAGCATGCTACAATTTGTAGAGCAGTTTTGGCCTTGCAGGCTGTTAGTTGCACCCTGGATGGTTTCCTTCAAGCTTCATGGTGCCACCAACCTGGAGGTGTGGTATGAATATGGAATTATGAATTTACCCCTCCTTTTCCGTTTTTGGGGGGGTTTGGGGCGGGCATGATGAAAGTAAAACCTAATAGTAGTGGGGGTGCTCTCGGGGCCATGTCAGGGTTTCAGTTACAGGTGAACATGACATGTTCTCCACTGAGAAGGGCCTGGGAATGGGAATTTTGAGATTTAGATTTCTGGCATTGAGCAAGCAGCATTACCAATTTCTTCCCATTTTTGTTTTCTAGGTGGTAGGTTTAGAATATTTGAGCTTGCCTAAAAAAGGGCACTATGGGGTGGCAAGAGCCTTTAGCCAATATCCAATATCCTAGGGGACAGGTGCAAGCCCCCCCTTTAACGCGATTAGCGTGGCTTGTCAACATGTCATCCCAGGCAGACACACACTGATCTTGAATGACACCAGACATTAAGCCAATTGTTAAAGCTGATCATCTTGTTTATATCTAGGCATCATTCCCATTCTTGGGTGAAGGGCATCATTAGCTAGGTGAAAGATGCTGCTCAGACATTTGAATCGAGCCCCTGGGCACTCTCAGTCTCAGAGCTGCAGTCTTTTCATGCAGTCAGGTCCATGCGTCTCAACAATGACTGTCCATGATGGACAATGTTGCTGTAATGTTTGTACTTGTGGAGTATGTGTGCTTGTGTTATGTGGCTTCTAAGCATGCGATAGGCAGACCCTCTCCTCCTCTCCTTGTTCAGCCTGGTGAGTGAGTGGCAGTGAGTGTGTCTATGGAGTCACCACTATATTAAGTGTGTTGTTTGTTGTTGTTGGCCTTAAGGGCTGTGACACTGCTACACTGCACTTTTGTGGTTTTATGTGTTGCTTGTGGGGTGTCTTGAGGCAGCTGTTTGGTGTCTGCTTTGGAGGCCTCTGCTGTTTAGGTAATTATTTTAGAGCCCCCTGAGTATGTCTTTGTGTGTTTATGTGTTTGATTCAGTGGAGTGGTAGCATTATGTATGTGAGGCTGGTGTGTGGTGTGTGTAGTTGCCCCTCCCTCCTGTCTGGTGCATTATGTGGAGGCTGGTTTTGTGGTGTGTAGTTGCCTTCTCCTCCTGTTCAGCTTGCCAGTCCTGAGTTGAGAGAGCTCAGCCTCCCAGTGCTAAAAAATAGCTGCATCTCGCAAGTATTTGTGTTATGTGGGAGGAGGAGAGGGTTGTCTGTGTACATGAGGGAGTTATAACATTGCCTCAAGATTCCCAGATTCACCAGCTGGACCGGAGAGGAGATTGACAACTGAGCTTTGGACATGCTAGAATAATCTTGGAAATCCTTAATTGAAACACAAGCCAGAGTGGGGAGAGTGAGGGTAGTGCTTTTAATTTTTAGTGCTGACTTATATAATTGCTTTAGTGAGCAGGTAACTGGGAGTGCAATGTGATACAAGTAACTAAATGCAAAACGACAAACAGTGCTTTCTTTCAAGTGAAACAAAGATAAACAGTAACTTTCTTTCAAGTGAAACAAGAAATAAGTACAGTAAGCAATGCAGATATCACTAGTGATCCACAAGCTACAAGAAGGCGCTGTAGAAGGTGGAGAGGTGAATTAGGAAATAATAAGCAAACAAACAACAACACAATTATATAAACAAAGCTAGATTAGGTGTAGGCCTGATCTAGTCTATGCTAGAGCAAACAAGGTGAACCAATTTCAGTAAGATACAGTTCAAATATTCAGGCACTATAAACCTTAACCCATTCAACAATCAGGCTCAGCTCAGGGCAGGTCAGCCTCTTCTCCCACAAGAGTGCAGTCCACGAACCTTCTTAATGTAAAATAACTGGCCTGAAGCCCAAATTGCCTAAACCAGAGTCTTACTGCTTGGACACTGGGCTCTCAATCAGCAGTTCCCAACTTAGAAGGATGAAAGCTACCTGTCCTGCCACCACAGTGATTGCCACAAACCTTCCTAATGTAAAACAACTGGTCTGAAGCCAAGTGCTTAATCCCAAAAGTAGCTACCAAGTGGCTACACTTTAATAGCTACAATGATAGCTAACTGATAACCGTTACCATTAGATACTTTAGAGAATGTAGTTATTAGTGCTCAAAGCACAATAGTGCTCGGATCCTTGAGCCCGAATCCAGGTCTATGCCACAGCAAACAAAGGCGCACACAGTAAAAATGAAACCAGTTGCAGATGCAAGAAACAGTCTAGCCTTCAACAGAAAGCCCAGCACTGTGAAGGGCCAGCTCAGCTCACTATAACACTCCCACAAAGCAGACCCCCAACAGACCAAATTAATATATAAAATAAAACTTGGCCAAGTGCTTAAACCAAATTAATACTTGCTTTAGAAGAATAACAGACACAACAGACATTCATCAGCAGTTCTCAACCTAGAAAGGATATATCAGCTGCCTGTTCTGCACAAACTTGGTTACAAACCCTCTCAGTAAAACAACTACTGGTCCGAAGCCCAAGTGTTTAAACCAAAAGGCTTAGAATGAGTTACACCAAGCAGTAATAAATACAATTGAGTATTTTAAGATGATGCAAAAGTAAAAGTGGTAAAACTAAGTGCAAAAAACACAAGTAAATTAAATTTTTTTTTTTTTTTTTTTTTTTTTTGAACAAGAGTGCTGAGATCAAGAGGAAGAAAAAAGAAGTGCTGAAACTAAAAAAGCTATTTAGTTACAAAAAAAAAAAAAAAAAAAAACAGAAGGCTTCCTCAAACACAACACAGAAGGGGGGCTCAGAAGCCTACAAATAGTCTGTACCACTTAACAAGAAAGGCAGGAAATAAGCTTAATTTTTTTTTTTTTTTCTATTTCCCAGATGCTCTCTTTGTGGACAAGGTAGGGGTCTCTTAGGGGACAAGGTAATCATAGAGAGTATAAGAGTAAGTAGTGCTTACGGTTTATTAGTGCTAACTTGTAAGATCACTTATTTGGACCAGTGAGGGGCCTTAGAATGAGAATATGGTGTTTAATTTGAGAGATAGAGCAGTTCTAAGGGAAAAAGTGAAGAGCAGACTTTGTGGAGCCAGGAATAGTTTAAACCCAATTAGGCGGCGCTGCCCGATGTTGCGCTATGCGTAAAAACGCACAAAACTGCGCAAAAGAGGGTTTCAATTGAGGGAGATCAAGTAGTTTGGAATTGACCCAAAATGGCCAATAAAACTACAGTTTCAAGGCAGTAACCACTCCCACAGGGGCAGGCAGGCTGCTCAATGTTTATCACTGCCACTGATGAACACAGAGACTTCCCTTTAGCCCAAGCAAACAATGGCCTCCAAGAAACTTACAAACAGTTTAGAACAGCAAATCTGTAACTGAACTTTTTTAAATCTCAGAAAAGTGGGAAAAAAGCAAGATTTTTTTTTTTTTAAGGAAAGCAGAGGTTCACAAGTATCAACAAGTTAGAACAGTGCAGTAAATGACTCCACACTTGAGTGCTAGGCCAGAGACAGATAAAATGCAAGTTTTAAGACAAAAACGATTTTAAAAATAAGTGCACGCAGGAAATTCAGTAATCAGCTCTAGGTTGTGTTCTAAATACAGTTACCAACACAGAAATCAAGTTTAACAAGCCAGAAAATGCTCAAAAGTAGGCGGCAATGCAGAAAACCTTAACAAATAATCTGAAGCAAAATACTTAAAATCTCAAAAGTGGCTCCTTTCTTCTCTCAGCGTTTTCTCCTCTTGGTGGGTGCTTCACCAACAGCCAGCAAGTCCGAAAAGATGCCAAAACCACAAGGCAATCGGGTTTTAAGAGAGGGAGATCAAGGAGTTTGGAATTGACCCAAAATGGCCAATAAAACTACAGTTTCAAGGCAGTAACCACTCCCACAGGGGCAGGCAGGCTGCTCAATGTTTATCACTGCCACTGATGAACACAGAGACTTCCCTTTAGCCCAAGCAAACAATGGCCTCCAAGAAACTTACAAACAGTTCAGAACAGCAAATCTGTAACTGAACTTTTTTTAAATCTCAGAAAAGTGGGAAAAAAGCAAGACTTTTTTGTTTTTTGTTTTTTTTTTTTAAGGAAAGCAGAGGTTCACAAGTATCAACAAGTTAGAATAGTGCAGTAAATGACCCCACACTTGAGTGCTAGGCCAGAGACAGATAAAATGCAAGTTTTAAGAAAAAAACGATTTTAAAAATAAATGCATGCAGGAAATTCAGTAATCAGCTCTAGGTTGTGTTCTAAATACAGTTACCAACACAGAAATCAAGTTTAACAAGCCAGAAAATGCTCAAAAGTAGGCGGCAATGCAGAAAAACTTAATAAATAATCTGAAGCAAAATACTTAAAATCTCAAAAGTGGCTCCTTTCTTCTCTCAGCGTTTTCTCCTCTTGATGGGTGCTTCACCAACAGCCAACAAGTCCGAAAAGTTGGTTCATTGGTAGATACTAAGCAATTACTTGTCAGACCATTGGCAGCTTAGCCCAGAACACCAAGGGTTACTTCTTGCCTCAAGGAAGGTGACACAAGATAGGCCTACACAGAATTTTTAAGTGTCCATCTGATTTTCTAGATTTAATTAGTTTATTTATACTTAACTACAGCCATAGCCTAGACCAGAATGGCAACAAAAATGCTACAGTGCAACCAATACTACAGCACATTTAGTTGTCATCAGAGCATTCAGAATAGTAAAACAGCATTCAAAATCATTCAAGCAAAGATGTTGCACTACAATCAGTGAAAAGTGATATTCAGCAGTCACTGTAACATCCGCGGAAGTAGTAGCAAATTCAGTTGTCATTAAACTAATCTGAACAATGCAATAACATTCATAGCACTACAAGTAAACATTTTGCACTAAATCAGTGAAACAGAACATTCACTAATCATCAGGACTTTAAAAGAAACAGTACTTTATAGACAGAGTGCTGTAACAACAATCAGCCATTGCACACAGATGTAAAATTTGTTTTACAGATACTGAATTTAACCTATTTAAGCATAATTATGATACATACATATGATAAGAACAAATGACATTTTAAAAATCTGTACCAAGAAAATTGATAGCAAGAAGCACACAAAGGATGTATATATACTACTGAGACTGTTTAATATTGAACAACCACATGAGTAATGCTTGGTGTTATACTCATCTAATACAAATACCTCAAGCATTTACACTTATTTCCTTGAAGTAAATGTGCTTTCAGTTGTTTTCAAAAAAGGTTCACCTTAAATGTAGGTAGAGTGCTACTTTCCTTGATATGCCAGTGTAGCTTATTCCACAGGTACTGAACACACTGAGATGACAACCTGTCATGCTAGTGCATGTCTTATTAATTTGTTGACAGAGAATGAGATCCTATGTACATATGTTTGAGGAATTATTAGTTTTAAGAAGACATAGTATGTCAAGGAAAACCAGATCTTTCATGGCCCAAAGGTAAAACACATCTCACCATAGAGGAGTCCCAAGGAAACAGAATATAGAGAGAGGGTCACCAATCAGTTTGGATAACTAAGTGATCTGAGGCCAGTGACATTTTTGGTTAGGACCCTCTGAGGTTGAGTAGTATCCTTTTACAAATACATACCAAAGGGGGCATTATATGCCCTTGCTTATTAGTTGAGCCAGACGGAAACTAACTGCAATGAAAACATGATGATCAAAGGATAAGCAGTAATCTGCATGAGCGTCTAGATCTCTAATGACACTGTCAGTCTTAGGGGGTGTCTTAGCTACACAATATGAGGAGGAATGATTTATTTTACCAAAGCAGAATATACTTCATCTTTTGGCAGTCTGAGGCCACTGTCCTACAAGTTATCTGCACAGCACTTTCATTGTCCTACCCATAAAATCCCAGCTTACTATGCTGAATGTTTTCTCTGCATTAAGACCCACCAATAGCAGTGCTATTTTCTAACATTCTGTTTCCCACTGGATCACCATTGTTCTCTTAATATTGTCAAATGTTTGCCTCCCCTCTACAAAACCACACTGGTCCATATTTATCAATGTAGGCATCACCTCTGCCATTTTTTTAGCCATTACAGATATAAACACTTTATAATGATGGCTTAGAATTTAAATGGGCCGATATAAAGCTGGATCAGATGGGCCTTTACCATCTTTAGTTATTAAGGCCACAAAGCATTTTCCAGGATGTTGATGCCTACCCTCCTTTTAAAATACTATTAATCAAACCCTTCCAGGATTTATCACTTTCTTTCCTCCTAACTTCCACCATAATGCCGTCTATTCCTGGGACTTCCAAGATGGATGCACATTGAGTAACAGCTTAACTCTAGCCATCCCATTGTGAAAACAGAAACACAACAGAGAAGGCCAGTAGACCTTTGTGTTTATGGGTAAATTTCAGTAAATGGCTAGTAAGTGTACTACCTGGATGCCAGGAAAAAATAAATACAGAACACCTGGAAAAAATCAGCTACAAAAAGTGAGGAAGAAATATTGTGTGGGGAAAGTTCTGCAGCTGTTCAGCAAAAAGCAATACAACCTCCAAACATGGCCTCCTGTAACCTGCAGGAAGGTATAAGACAACTGCACACAGACCTAGTTAAAATTAACAAAACACTGATGGCATATATCAGCACAAACAACAAAAGGATGGAAAAATGTAAAAGCTTCAAACAGATATTCAGATGAGGTGATAAAGCAGCAAAACTCTGATGATGAAATGAAGAAAACGCTGTCTGAATAGGAGACTGCTCAGGAAGAGATGTTTCAAAAAAATAGCAGAATTAGGGGACAGATCATAGGGAAAACGTGATGATTTTCAGCTGTACCAGAGAAGATGGAAGAAACAGACTGCATTAATGTTATGAAAGCACAAATAAGCAACTCGACTGGTATTCTACAGCAGGAGTTGTTAGTTGAAAGGGCACATCATGTGTATGCTCCAAAATTGGCTTTGAGAAAGCAACCTAAACCTTTAACAGTAAAGATGCAATCCTACCAGCAGAAGGAGTTGATTCTGACAAAACTGTGGCAGAAGGACAAAATACTAAAAGTGGGAGACAGCAGAGTGTCTGTGGAGAATTATTACTCATTGTACACCAGACAGAAGAGAAGTAAATTCATTCCACTATTCAGGGAATGTAGAGATGCAGGTGTGAGATTCAAACTGCTGTACCCAGTGTTTTCAAGGTGTTCTTCTCTGGAGGGACAAAATCATTTTTTGATGAATTACATACTAAGGAGGAAATATAAAAGTTTGTCCAACAAAAAGTGAGCTGTGAAACAGGAGATTCTGTTTCTTGTTCTTCGGGTAATAAAGACCACAAAGAGAATCTACCTGTGAAACATTTTCCACTCTTTCAATGGAAAATGCTGGAGAGAAGGAAGGGAGTATAAGAGTTGACTACAAGAATCAAGAGTACATTGGAAATTAAACAGAGACAGGATATGGGAGATGGAGATGAACAGTAATAAAGCCAGTAACTTAATGTGGGATTAAAATGCAATAATTATATTTGTGAAACATGACATAACAAGAAAATCTGGAAATATTGGACTTTTTCAGAACTTGTTGGACTTCTGGGGGGCTCGAAAGTATTTGCAATACTTCAGGTCATTAACTTTTTCTTCACTTCAGACTCTGATTTTTGCATCTTCATCACCTCATCTGAATATCTGTTTAAAGCTTCTACCATTTTTGTTGTTGGTATTGATATACTCCACCAGTGTTTCATTTATTTTAACCAGATCTGTATGCAGTTGTCTTGTATCTTCCTGTAGGTAACTGGAAGTCATGTCTGAAGGCTGCATTGCTTTTTGCTGAATAGCTGCTGAACTTTCCCAGTCAGTGTTTCTTCCTCACTTTTTATAGGTAATTTTTTTTCCAGGTGCTCTGTATTTCTTTTTTCCTGGTATTCAGGCAGTACACTTACTAGCCAGTTACTGAAACTTAACCCACAAACATAAAGGTCTACTGGCCTTCTCTGTTGAGTTTCTGTTTTCACACTGGGAGAGCTAGAGTCAATCTGTCAATCTGTTACTCAATGTGCAGCCCATCTTGGAAGTTCTGTATGAATAGATTCAACGCCCAGCAGATTTGCTAGGTTTGTAAACAGACAAGAGTTTTTTGTCACTAGATTGCAATAACACACTGGGAACAACATAGTTGTGCGTTTTTTTTTTTTTTTTTTGTAGTGCTGGGCAGGTAGATGGATTCTGAATAATTTTATAGGTGGTAAGAAGTTGTGTATAAGTTAATTGATGTGGCAGTTAGGCTTTTCACTGGTATACAATGGTGGGTTCTGAAAGGGGTATGTGCTATAAATTTTAGCAGCTTTGTTATAGCACTGTTCAAATTTTAATTTTTGTGAAGCCTGGAGGTTAGTACGGATGAGAGTGCCATAAAGAAATGTGGGGAAGAGCTAAGTAGTGGCAATAATCATAACAAAGCATCGATGAGAAAGTTTTGGGCTCTGTAAAGCATGAATTACAACCAAAAAAATACTGAGCCGGCAAACTGTGAGACTGGAATCAAATAATATTTATTAACTTATTGCAGTATCAAAACAAATAACCAAACCGGTTTCAGTTGGTAACCAACACAGCCTTCATCAGTGTGAAATCAGATCCATATCAATTTTGTCTTATATACCTGCATACCAGGAAATTAAGATCCCCATTGGTTGCTCTAAAATTGCTCATTTAGTCCAGGTGGGAACAACCCACCTAACTTGACAATCCATTTCTTCTCTTTAGAGTCCAGAATGGAATGCCACCCTGTTTTATTTGATTTGTTCCCTCTGACTATATTGATTATCATAAAGATAAAACTGACAGATGTATGTGTTAGGCAATGCTTACATAATGCACTTCTAGATTTTTTGTTTTTAATATCACTCATATGCTCCGAGATCCGTAGCCTAAGTGGACGTGATGTTTGGCCAGTATAAAAAGAGCCACAGCTACATGTGGCTAAATATATTAGCCATTCACTACTACAATTGGCAAAAAGTTTACATCACAAACAGTACCACGATTTTTACTGGTAAACCGTTTTGATTTGAATATTTTATTGCAATGAGTGCAATGGCCACATAGAAAGCATCCTATAAGTGCTTCACCAGAAATAGCGGTTTGCATCTCCTGATAGGGCATTCTCACATGTGAATGTTTATAGTGACTAAAAAAGAGGCGAGATTTTTACCTTTATGGAAAGAAAATGAACACCTGTCTGGTAACATGTTTGCTAAATTCAGATCACACTGTAAAATATTCCAATGCCTATGTACACTGGTGATGAGTGCATCAAAGTTCCTGCCATATGTGGTAACAAATCTAATAGGTTCTGAAGTCTGTTGTTCATGTTTTTTGTACACCAAAAGACCATCCCTCTTCGATGTGTTGGACCAATTACTGGCCTGCAGAACATGTCCCATCTGATATCCCCTAGATTTAAATCTATATCTCAGATCCTGCCTATGTTCCTGAAAAGTGGATTCTTGGGAACAGATCCATCTCATTCTGATATATTGAGATTTGGGGATATATTTAGCTACGTGTGGAGGATGAAAGCTGGATGCATGGAGAATGGTGTTATATTGGGGGTACTTCTGGAACACCTTCATACTTAAAGTGTTTTCAGGTAGTCTGGTAATGGTGACATCAAGAAACGTGATGGTATCCACATCATAATTAACCATGAAGTACAAACCCCATTTGTTCTCACTGAGGTAGTTAATAAACTCCATCAGATATTCCACATCCATCCTCCATACCATCCAGCAATCATCCAAATAGCGTCTCCAGATGTCTATTTCGTCCAGGTACATGTTACAGCCGTTATCATAAATAAGTTGTTCTTCAATGAAGGCCATAAATAAATCTTCATATATAGGGGCAAAAGATGCTCCCATAGCCGTGCCTTTAGTTTGCCAATAACATGTATCCTGGCAGAAAAAGACGTTATTGGTTAGGACATGCTCTGTCAGACCTATGAGGAATGTGTTGAACCCCGGCTGGTATAGTTCGGATTTGTACAACCAATACTCAATGGCTTCCAGCCCAGCCTCATGAGGGATGTTGGTATATAAGGCACTAACATCAAGTGTGCACATGAGCCATTCAGGTTCAAGCTGAGTTTCTGAAATGATTTTAAGAAATTCCGTATTATCTTGTAAACGTGAGCGTACCCACTGTATGCATCCAGCTTTCATCCTCCACACGTAGCTAAAAATATCCCCAAATCTCAATATATCAGAATTAGATGGATCTGTTTCCAAGAATCCACTTTTCAGGAACATAGGCAGGATCTAACATATAGATTTAAATCTAGGGGATATCAGACTGGACATGTTCTGCAGGCCAGTAATTGGTCCAACACATCGAAGAGGGATGATCTTTTGGTGTACAAAAAACATGACCAAAAACCTATTAGATTTGTTACCACATATGGCAGGAACTCTGATGCACTCATCAACAGTGTACATAGGCATTGGAATATTTTACAGTGTGATCTGAATTCAGCAAACATATTACCAGACAGGTGTTCATTTTCATTCCATAAAGATAAAAACCTTGCCCCTTTTTTTAGTCACTATAAACATTCAACTGTGAGAACGCCCTATCATGAGATACAAACCACTATTTCTGGTGAAGCACTTATAAGATGCTTTCCATGTGGCCATTGCACTCATTGCAATAAAATATTCAAATCAAAACAGTTTACCAGTAGAAATTGTGGTATTGTCTATGATGTAATATTTTTTGCCAATTGTAGCAGTGAATGGCTAATATATTTAGCGGTTTACTATTAACATTTCGAACGACACTCCATCGACTGTACTATAGTTGAACACGGAAGTTCGAAAATGATAATTGCGAACTCAAAAAAACAATCTAGGAATGGGTTTTAACATGGGTCGAGGTAGGGGAGATGTTTGTAGTTCAGAATAATACTGAACACCTACCTCGACCCATGTTAAAACCGTTCCTAGCTTGATTTTTTTACTTCAACATTCGACGTTTTCAAACTTCCGTTGCTGACTATAGCACAGTCGACGGAGTGCCGTTCGAAATTTTAATAGTACACCATATTTAGCCACATGTAGCTGTGGCTCTTTTTATATTGGCCAAACATCACGTCCGCTTAGGCTGAGGATCTCGGAGCATATAAGTGATATTAAAAACAAAAAATCTAGAAGTGCATTATATAAGCATTGCCTAACACATACATCTGCCAGTTTATATGTTTATGATAATCGATATAGTCAAAGGGAACAAATCAAATAAAATAGGGTGACATTCCATTCTGGACTCTAAAGAGAAGAAATGGATTGTCAAGTTAGGTGGGTTGTTCCCACATGGACTAAATGAGCAATTTTAGAGCAACCAATGGGGATCTTAATTTCTTGGTATGCAGGTCTTATAAGACAAATTGATATGGATCTGATTTCACACTGATGAAGGCTGTGTTGGTTACCAGCCGAAACCTGTTTGTTTTTTTTTTTTTGATACTGCAATAAGTTAATAAATATTATTTGATTCCAGTCTCACAGTTTGCTGGCTCAGTATTTTTTTGGTTGTAATTCATGCTGGTGGAGCTGTGCAATTGCTTTTCGCACAGGAAGATCCCTTTTTGATGTTACTCTGTAAAGCATCCCTAGTTTTTGATGAGTTTTTCGTATGCAATTTTGTATATTAAGGTCTAATGTAAGATTAACATCCACCATCACTCCTAATAGTTTGCTATAAGAAGTCACTTCAATGGTTGTATTATCAAGAGAGAGAAAAGGATTTGGGGAAAAAAGTTGCAGTTTGTTCTTTTTTTTTGGGTTGAGCATGAGTTGAAGATGGATGCTAAAAGATTATTTCTCTTTGCGGGTTGTGTATTTCCTACCCTCACTCAGGTATGAGTTAAAGGTTTGAGTGTAATCTTGGTTGGAATGTCTGAAAATTAGTACAGAGGATTAAGGCTATTAGTTACTTCCTATAATTCAAGATTTTACTCTCTCTGTCCCCATTTGCCTACTCTGTCACTCTGAGGAAGTCACTTAAGAAGACAGTGCTCATGGGCCATGTCTGAAAAAAACATGACATGGATCAATGCTCTACCCTAGTTAATAAACATAAATGAATAAATAAATGCAGGGAAGCATAGACTGTGAATGTTGGTAATCAGAAGGATAGTCACTCCGAAGGCTGTAAACCGTTGCTTTTGGAGGTCCTACTGATCTTGTCAAGCAATTCTGACAGTACACTTAACTATTTTATATCTAGTTCCCTGTTTGGAGTGGTTTTATTTTTCTTGCTTGTCATTCCTATTCAGATCAATAATTAAAAAAATGATACATTGTTATGAGAGTAAAGAAACAGACCTATAAGAATGTGACCATTTTTTGTAATCTGCAGCACTCTGGCTAATAGTTCAGAATAGTGTGGCTTCTGCACGAGGCCCTCTTTATAACATGGTGCAAGAAGTTAAAATTTATGACTCTTGTATTAAAGAAAGAAAGATGATTAAGTGGGAGCTGTGTAGGTGATGCTAGGCCATCTCACAGAAGCACAAGCAATCAGCTGCTCTGTTACACAAAGAGCCAGAAAGACACACTGATGTACGGGATGCAAAGGTTTCATGGGAAGCAAATGAACACTGTGCCCTCCAACATGACATGTTAATGTTTTTAGGCTTCCGAGTAGAAATAACACAAATTATAACCAATAGAAACAGGTTTTGCAAGTGTCTTTAATGGCACAATTTTTGACACAAGAACAGATTTGGGAAGAATGAAAAGGCTGGAAGTACAGCATATAAAATACTCCAAGAAAGAAAGTGCAAACTGAAAATTTAAGGAGGGGTGTGAATCAAAAATTTAAAGTTTAGATTGCATGAAAATGTCTGCATAGGTATTTCTGTGCACCAAACCACTTACAAAAAATGTCCTCACAGGTTAATGACTTATAGGTTCATAGGTTTATAGGTTCATAGGTCAGCACTAGGCTAACTGCCCTTTTGGGCCATTTGAAGCCTAGCCAGTTACCCCATATGAGAATCAAACCCTGCACCTTGTGTCTTTAAGGTAAACACCTTAACCATTATGTCATCCTCCCACCCTTACATGCTTTTACATTTTGTACGTTGTTGTGTTGTTGTTGTGTCTTTTGGCTTTTCCCGTTTAGCGTTCGCCACAGTGGAACTCCGGTCCGCTAATGTTTGGCAGTAGATTTTTACGTGCTGGCTTGCCGGAAGTGGTGAACTGGAAACACACTGTCTGGGCTTGTACTGAATTAAATTTCAAGTTTTTTTTTTTTTTTACATGACTTGTTTAAGAAAGTGTTTAATACGCAAATTGAATTAACAAAATGTTTATTTAATACACAGAAGGATCCAAAGATGACCAAAGGCTTCCAACATAAATCCATCTTTAATCTGTGTGGTGACATGCGTGAATGGGCGTTCCTTCGTTGAAGGTTGTGCGTCAGGTCCGGCAAGCCAGCACGTAAAAATCTACTGCCAAACATTAGCGGACCGGAGTTCCACTGTGGCGAACGCTAAACGGGAAAAGCCAAAAGACACAACAACAACACAACAACGTACAAAATGTAAAAGCATAAGCGCTTTCGTAGCAAAGCTACTTCATCAGATGCATTTCACAACTAAAATCCTTTACTCATTATAAATACTAGCTAAAAAGCTCACATGATTAAAAACTTTACTTACTTAAAGACACATTACTAAAAATGCTCAATACAATATATATTTATATATAAATACTAAATAATAAACATCCAACAAGAAATAAAAAGTTACATACATATATATATACCTAAAATGATAAAAAATATATACTTATATTTAACAATGGTTATTATTCAAAATAAATAAATGCCAGGTCACTTCCTATTCAGTGGTCTGGCTTTAAGCTTCAGTCTCAATGGTATCCTTTTATTCAGGCCATGTCCATAGTTCACTCGTAGTCTATCCATTTGGCTTCCAACTGTTCAGTTTGATTTCTGATGTCCCCTTTCCTTATGTTTTCATGAATACATCTTATTACCATAAACTTGAACAAATGAGAGGCATCAGTGTCTACAATATGTTTGGACAAAGCACTGAGTGTATCACTTTTACTTATGTGGTAATAGTGTTCCTTAATTCTATCTCTCAGTGCTCAATTAGTTTTATCAACATAGAATTTTGTACATACTGAACAGTGAGCTAGATAGACCACGTGCATACTGCTGCACGTTGCAGCAGTGTCAAAGCTATATGTTCTACTTTGATCAGGATGATAGAATGTTCCTGTACTGTCAATATATTTGCAGGCTTGACAATGCCCACATGCAGTAGAACATCCATGACTTATACTGGATGACATTCCTTTTGGTAAACACAAACGTCTTTTAAGTGACTTCTTGTTCTTGTATACATATCTTGGTCTCTTATCTACTATAGCCTCAATGTCATTGTCTGTAGTCAAAATATCCCAGTGTCTTTCGGTTATATCCCTATAATGTTTGATATCACTAGAAGAATATAGACATAATTTTACTTTGTCATTTTTCTGGGATGCAGCTTGTATGCTACCAAAATAAGGCTTAGCTCTACTAGATCTCTCACTAGAGACTAGCTCAATATTCTCAGCAATGTCATTACTTGCATAACCCCTAGTTGTGAAGGATTTCATTAAATAGTTGGTTTGCCTGACAAATTCTGAGTCACTTACACTTAGCCTTGAAGCTCTATAAACTTGACTTCTGACTACACTTTTGAATACATGGGAGGGATGCATACTTTCTTTGTATAAAAGGTGATTACAATGACAGGGAAAGGGGACATAAGAAATCAAACTGAACAGTTGGAAGCCAAATGGAGATAGTTAGACTACGAGGGGAATATGGACATGGCCTGACTGACAGGATACCATTGAGACCGAAGCTTAAAGCCAGACCACTGAATTGGAAGTGACCTGGCATTTACTTATTTTGAATAATAACAATTGTTAAATATAAGTATATGTTTTTTATTAATTTCTTTATTAATTTAGGTACATTTACATATATATGTAACTTTTTATTTCTTGTTGGATGTTTATTATTTAGTATTTATATATAAATATATTGTATTGAGCATTTTTAGTAATATGTCTTTAAGGAAGTAAAGTTTTTAGTCATGTGATCTTTTTAGTTATACTTATAATGAGTAAAGGATTTAATTGTGAAATGCATCTGATGAAGTAGCTTTGCTACGAAAGTGCTTATGCTTTTACATTTTGACCATTAAAGATGGATTTATTTTGTGTGGCTCTGTAGCTCAAGGGTTAGAGCACTGGTCTATTAAACCAGGGTTCATGAGTTCAAATCCCATGTAAGCCTGTCTTTCCCTTCTTCCCTATGTCACTCGATGGGTTGCCAACTGGCTTACTGACAGAACCCACACTGTAAAAGTAGCTGACTCCAAATCCAGTTCCAGGCAAGTGACAAGTGGAGTACCTCAGGGTTCAGTCCTGGGACCTCTCTTGTTTGGCATCTACTTATCTGAAGTACAGGCCAACACTAAGGGACTCTGGCTAACAAAGTTCGCAGATTACTGCAAATTGGGATCAATTATTGAATCCCCAAATTATGTGGATACTCTAAAAAAGGGCCTTACAGAAACAGATGCTTGGTGCCAGAGCCATGGGCTCAAGCTCAATGCCAAGAAATGCATAGTTATCCCCTTTGGGAAAAAAACATGTACTTGTGAATTACCACATAGGTGGCAGTACACTAAATACCGAAAGTGTGATAAGAGACTTAGGGACACAGGTGGACAGTGGTCTGACCTTCAATAACTACATCACCACAACAGTCAGGAAATCCTTCTATGTGGCACACCTCATCACTAAGGGCTTTTCATCCAGAAAAAAGGAGGTCATTGTCCCACTGTACTCGCCCCTCATTAGACCTATTATAGAATACAATGCCCCATTTGGTATGTACCTCTCAAGACATCTGCAACAACTGGAAAGGCAACAGAAATACCTCACTAAAAGAATCACAGGCCTAAAGCAGATGCCCTATGCTGACCGCCTTAAAAAACTCCAGCTATACTCTGTCGCATATGGTCTACTCCGAGGCAATCTCTGCTTAACATACAAGGCCATATCAAACCCAGAGCTGTTGGACATGCTACACTTAAAGAAATCCCAAACCCTCAGAGCCACACACTCCAGGGATCTAAACCTTGTCATCACAATAAACAAAACATGTTGGAGGGATGGGTTCCTGACCCAGAGACTCCCCAGACTCTGGAACAGACTGCCCATACATGTCAAGCTGAGTGCTTCTTTGGCCCTCTTCAAAAGGAACCTTGATGATTGTATGGGAGAAAGGAAATTCACCCCGGGGATCACGTCAGTCGCCCTGATAGACAGGGGTCCAGGGAAGTAAATAGTGAGGGAAGAAATAGCCAGGGAATTGTTATGGCTAGGCTTGTATAGGCCCTAGGGCTGATAGCCTAGTACCAACCTATGAACCCATGATCCTATTTTGGAAGCCTTTGGTCGTCCTTGGATCCTTCTGTGTATTTCTTGTGCTTTGGGACTTTTTAAGTGAACCCAAGTTCTGGTTTTGGTTGGTGGTTTTTGCTTTACTCAAAATATATATTTAGTTATGACTGGACTACAGATGCACCAAAACATCAAAGGCTTTAATGAATTTCTTATTGATAGAAGCTTTACAAAATTGGTAACATACAGGTGGAAATCTAGAACAGAACCCAAACATTAAGATGATATTGGACTAATGAAAGAAACTGCAGATATGAAGAGTAGAAAGTACAGTTTTGTACCTACCATAAATGTAGATGTTCGAGTGCTAATACAGCTGCAGTCATAACAGATGGGTTCTCCTGCTGTCAGGCGGGTCCTCGGTCGGCCGAATTCAAAAGTCTAGGTCCAGCGTCGGTTGTTGTCGCTTCTTCCCTGACGTCAGTGCGCCAGGGGTATAAAAGAACCAGCCGACTCCATTTTCTTCAGTTTTTCTTGCCCCAGATGTCAGGTGCCCCCAGAAGGAAGGCAATACATAAATTTGTGTAATAAAGCAATGCAAAATAATCAAAATACAGTAGTTGCAAGCAAATACACCATAAAAGAATACCCCAATAAGGTTGTATGAGGAGGTGTTAGCCAAAAGGCCTGTCCCAAGAGGGGAAGGAGGGAGGGAAACCTGGACTGCAGCTGTATTAGCACTCGAACATCTACATTTATGGTAGGTACAAAACTGTACTATGTTCATCGTGCATACAGCTGCAGTCATAACAGATGGGTAGAATCCCAAAGCTAAGAAAGGGGTGGTAGGCACTAGGTGGAACTAGGAGGAGCCAGAATGCCCTGCAAGACTGCAGTGGCAAAGCCTGCTCTAGTTTGGAGTATAATGGCAGGTGGTAGTGCTTGGAGAAGGTATGCACAGAACTCCAAGTGGCTGCTTCCAAAATATCTTTGGTAGGAACTCCTCTGAGGAAAGCTGCAGAGGTAGCTGTGGCCCTTGTGGAGTGAGATCTGATGCCTGCAGGTACAGATTTACCATGAAAAGAGTAACAAAAGCGTATGCAGTGGGCTATCCATTTTGAGATTGTCTGTTTGGAAATTGGCTTCCCTTGAGCTCCTATAGCATAGGACACAAAGAGCTGTTCTGCTTTTCTGAAAGGCTTTGTTCTGTCCAAATAATAACGCAGCTGTCTGTGGATGTCCAAGGAATGTAGTAGTCTCTCCCCTTTGTTTTGAAGATTAGGGTAGAAGGTAGGTAAGTGTATAGCCTGATTCAAAGCTACCCTGGATACCACCTTTGGCATAAAGGACGGGTTGGTTCATAAGGAAACTCTGTCCTGATGGAAGATGATAAAAGGCTGCACAGTCATGAGGGCTTGTAGTTCCGATACCCTACGAGCTGAGGAGATAGCCAGAAGGAAAGCTGTCTTCCAGGACAAATATTGCAAATCTGTTGAGGCAGCTGGCTCAAAAGGAGGCAAGGTCAGCTTTTCTAGAATGAAATTGAGATCCCAAGCAGGTATTGGTTGTTTCCTTGGGGGTGTTATATTCTTAGCCCCTCTGAGGAACTGTCTTAAGAGGGGGTGAGAGAATAAAGGTGGATCAGTGCTGTATTCTGCAGAAATGGTTAAGGCATGGATTTTGATGGAGGAGAATGAAAGTCCACTGCTTTATATTTGAGGTAAATTAAGTTTTCCAGGATTCTGGCCCTTTTTCTCATTCCAGGCACAAAACCGTTTCCATTTTGCGGAGTAAGCTTTTCTAGTAGACGGCCTTCTGGCCTCCAAAATGACATCCTGCACCTCCTTGGAGAGTAGGGTATGTTGTGATGTTAAGGAATCTTCCATGCGGCCAGATTGACTGTTTTCAGCTGACTGTGAAGAGTTTTGAAGCTGTGCTGAGTCAGAAGAAGAGGCATTAGAGGTAGGGTCCATGGAGGGGAATGCGTCAGGCTCCTCAGGAGTGGGTACCAGTGCTGTCTTGGCCAGTCTGGAGCAATGAGAATCATCTTTGGTCTGTCTACTCTGGTTTTTAATAGAACTTTGGGCAGCAGAGGAAGAGGTGGAAAGGCATAAACTGTCATGGTTGTCCAACTGAAAGAGAGAGCGTCCACTCTCCAGGCCTGTGGATGAAAAGTCCTTGAGCAGAATTTTGTCAATTGGTGATTTTTGTGGGAGGCAAAGAGATCTATGTCTGGCCTTCCCCATGCTTGAATTATCTCTGTAAAAACTTGAGGATGCAACTTCCATTCATGTGGATCTGTCATATTTCTGCTTAGGTTGTCTGCCAGCGTGTTTTCCTTGCCTGGCAAGTACTGTGCTTGAAGTTCGATTTGTAATTCCAGAGCCATGTTCCAAAGTGACATGGCCAGCCTGCATAGCGGGTATGAATGGGTTCCTCCCTGTTTGTTTATGTACCACATTACTGTGGTGTTGTCTGTCCTTATCAATAGTTGACCTGGATGCAGAAGGTCTTTGAAAGCTATAATAGCATTTATTACTACTAGCATTTCCTTTTGATTGATGTGAAGGTGCTTTTCTTTTGGGACCATTTGCCCTGAATGCACCGATCTGTCATGTGCGCCCCCCAGGCGTAGTCCGAGGCATCTGTTGTGATGACTTGATTTGCTTGAGGCTTGCAGAATGGGAGACCTGTGTTTGTTTGGCATGCTTGAGCCCACCACAGAAATTCCTTTTGAAGACATGGAATTAGTGGTATTATTGTTTCCAAACTGTGGCTGTGATGAGACCATAGGTTTTTCAGGTACCATTGAAGTTTCCTCATATGCAGCTTTGCACATGGGATTAGTAGGATGCAAGATGTCATGAATCCCAGAGCCTGCAGGATTTTCCTTGCAGTCAGCCTGGTGAAATTTGCTAGTGTTCTGAAGTATTGAGTTAGTTGCCCCTGCTTCTCTGGTGTGAGGTAGGCCATCTGGGTGTTTGTGTCCAAGTTGGCACCCAGGAAAATTATTTTCTGAGAGGGTATTAGCCTTGATTTCTTTTTGTTGACTGTGTATCCCAGAGAATTCAACAACATTATTACAAAAGCCAGATGTTTCAGAAGTATGTGCTTGCTGTCCGCTTGGATCATGCAGTCATCCAAATATGGGTATATTTGTATCCCTTGAAGTCTGCAGTAGGCAATTACTGATGCCAGGCATTTCGTGAATACTCTGGGCGCAGTAGATAAGCCAAAGGGCAATGCAGAGAATTGATAATGGGTTGAACCTGCAAGAAATCTGAGGTATCTTCTGCAATTTTGTCTGATTGGGACATGCAGGTATGCCTCCTTGAGGTCCAATGTTACCAGCCAAGACTCCTTGCCCAGCATGGGAAGAAGCTACTGTAATGTGAGCATCCTGAATTCTGGTACGAGTAAAAATGTGTTTAGGATGGATAGGTCCAAAATAGGTCTCCAATCTTTTCCCTTCCTTGGTACCAGGAATAGTCTGGAATAAAAACCTTGACCTTGTTCGTGAGTAGGTACCTCTTGAATAGCTTTCATGTCCATGAGATCTGAAATTTGTCTTTGTGCCTCTGCCCTTTGATTGTGTGGCAGGTTTGGCATGCCTCAGTTTTGGAAGGGTGTGAAAATGGAATCTGTAGCCTCTGTTTATAATGTCCAGGATCCATTTGTCTTTTGTGACAATATGCCAATTTTTTGAAAATAATGCCAGTTTCCCACCTAAGGGTGCTGCCATTTGAGCCTTGCTTGGCATGCAAAGGGGAAAGTCATTGGGCTTGCTTTCTGAATGGCTGTGAACTATCCTCACCACCTCATTGTGTAGGAGCTTGCCATTGTCTGCCTCTAAACGATCCTTGAGATTGCCCTCTGCCCCTCGGGCGCCTGTATCTACCTCTTTGGGGTCTGTCCGTGGCTGGAAAGGACCAATTTTTGGAAGGCCAATTTCTACTGAAACGTGGAGGTTGTACCTGTAGAAAATCCTTCACTGTTTGCATTGATTTAGCCTTTTCCTCCATTTTCTTTAATACCTCCTCAGCTTTAACACCAAATAATACATCATTTTGTAGAGGGGCATCTAGTAATTTAGCTTTGACATGATCTGGTAAGGTTTGCTCCTTGAGCCAGGCATGTCTACGTATGACTGATCCTGTTACAGCAGTTCTACATGAGGCCTCTAGAGCATCAAAACCGCATTGCAAGGTATGTTTACCCACTTGTTCTGCACTATGCATCAAATACTGCAACTCCTTCAAGTCTGGTTGTTCAGGTTGTGATATTTTACTTCTCATCTGTGATAACAGAAACTGTTGGTACTTTAGCATATGGAACTGGCAGTTTAATGCCCTCATGGTTAAGGTGGCAGAGGTGTATACCTTTTTTCCCCACCTTTCTAAGGATCTGGAATCTCTCTCGGAAGGTAATGGGTTTTAAGCAGTGGAGGCCTTAATTCCCTTGGGGCCCTGTGAGATAGTTTCTGGGTCAGCCGCATGGCTTTTGTATAAAAATTGGTGTGAGTCAGGAACCCGGTAGTACCTGTCAGGCTTGACTGGGGCTGGAGGTAAAGAATCCGGGTTAAGGCAGGCCTCCGAGTACACGTCATCTAGTATGTCTAAGACAGGAGGTATAGCCAGAGGCCTGTGCTGGGGTAGCAAGAGAAAATCCCTAAGCCTTTTCTTGGAATCTGAGTACTCTTGGCCTTCCCAGTGGAAGTGTTCCCTGAAGGTATGCAAGGTTTCCTCAAATGAGAAATCCTCTGGGGGGGGAGACAGAGGGAATGGACTCCTCAGCATCAGAATCTTCAAAAGGGGAGTAAGAATGTTCCTGTTCATCAGAGTGATCTGAAATAATGGAGGCCTGGTCAGAGGAGGGGGATTCTTCCTCCACTCTGGGCCTTTTGTCCGAGGGGGGGGTTGAGAACCCCTGATAAGAGTAATCAAATCCTCAGCCATTTTAAGCATCTGTTTTTTAGGCATGGGGCCTGGAGAAGGGCCCTGTGGAGTTTGTTTCTTAGAATGCATAGCTGCTTTAGACTTAGTGAAAGCCTTGATAGAAAAAGAAGATGAAGGTCTGAAGACACCTTGAGAGGAGGCAGACCTGTCCACATTTTGAGATTCACCACCAAGAGTGGCTTCGGTATCTGTAGTCGGGGTGTGGGCCGAGGAGCCTGCGACCTTGGGCACAGAAGACACCGCCAATGAAGTGTCGTCAGTATGCAGGGGCTGCGTAGGTGCCTCTCTGGGAACCGGACCACCTGTAGTCGGCTTTGGCGTGGTGTCGGTAGAGGCCGCGGACCTCGTGTGTCGGTCCTTATCTTTGCATTTTTTAGACAAAACTGGAGTCGGAGTATCCGACGACATAATATAGTTACATTTTCTGCCAAAATAGTGCTGGGCGAACTCCGCCAGACGCTTAATGGTGTGTTTGTTGAATGTAGCACAAAAACGACAGACCGAGACGTCGTGGTCTGGGCCTAAGCAAGGAATGCAGAGGGAATGAAAATCCTTATGTGGTATTTGCTTCCCACAAGAAATACAATTATTAACTTTGTCTGACATCGGTCTGAGACAAGAAACGTTTCCCCAACGGGGTACTTAGCTTTCCAGAAGACTTCGGTTGCAAAATTTTCATAATTTCAGGAGCTGGCCGACCGGCACTTGCGAACTGCTTCTGCTTCGGGCACCGCGCGGCAAGAAAGACTGAAGAAAATGGCGTCGGCTGGTTCTTTTATACCCCTAGTGCACTGACGTCAGGGAAGAAGCGACGACAACCGACGCCGGACCTAGACTTTGGAATTCGGCCGACTGAGGACCCGCCTGACGGCAGGAGAACCCATCTGTTATGACTGCAGCTGTATGCACGATGAACATCTAGGACAGGCAATTCCAGTAAAAAATATATTAAAAAATGGTTACCATGGTGGTTACAGTATAATCATAAACTGGACTCAAAAGCATACCAGAATAAGCACATTACTTGAAAAGATAAAGCAACAGATGAATTAAGAAAGATTAAGCGGAAGAAGGAATAATGACTATGAGTCTGTAAAGAAATACATTTATATTTAGAATAATATATTTAGAATAATTTGATGGCAAAATATTGGCTTAAAATGAGGGTTATATAATTTATGTTTAGTGAGAATAAAATGTATTTTTAAGTCGTATAACCAGACTATTTAACAACACTACATATTCCCACTATTGATTGTAAATATGTTGTAATGTCGCATTAATAAAAATGCATGTTAAGAAGAAGATAAGAAATATGAAAGGAGCAGAAAAAAATTAAGAGAGTGCAGGGGCTAGCCATGCCCTCTTATCACAACATGTGATGTAATGACATGCACCAGCAGGAGGTACATGCACCCTCAACTGCGCAAGCTTGAGGATTTTTCAGACTTATGCTAATATGCAAGTATAAGAAGAGGTAATACTAACAGTTATACTCAGCAGTTACCTGCAGAAGATGGCCTTTGAAATCAGATAATTATTTGTATACATAACAGATGAGAACATTATCAAACACTGTGCATCACTGAGGTGACATTGTCAATGACAGAACACAAAATTTAAAAGAATAATCAAAATGATGCCTAACCTGCAAATTAATTGTCAATGACAGAACATAAAATTTAAAAGAATAATCAAAATGATGCCTAACCTGCAAATTAAGTCCAACGAAGAAAAGAGCTTCAGAAACCATACTTCTGTTCCCTAAAAGGAAGAACAAAACACAAAGGTTACATGACATGAAAACAAACATTCCACAGACCATGCAAGACAAAGAACACTGAACCAGAATCTGAAGAAAAAAACATCAGTGTGTGTGTGTGTGTGTGTGTGTGTGTGTGTGTGTGTGTGTGTGTGTGTGCACGCGCGCCTGTGTGTGCTTACAACTGCTTACTTGCTGCTTTGGCTTCCATGTCCCTGGGGAGAGGGAAGAGGGAGTGCCATTAATTTCTCTTAAATGAATGGAGGTATCTCTGTGATCTCTCTCCAGGAAGAAAGGCAGACATTAAATTGTCACTAATCTCAAAACATCAAGAGGCAGACTCAAGGATATATACATTACTAGTAAAGAAACATAAGCTTACAGATCTTGCAATGTGCGGTGTGAAATAGTGAAAAGAAACATAACAGCAATGGCAGGATATGATGCTTTTTATCTGTTAGCAATACATATATTTATAAATGACGACACAGTTTATGTTTCTAAATACTGCACTGGTACAGAAGCAGGTTCCTGGCTCACAACTGCGAAATCTGTTAAGTGTGTGTTAAGTGTGGGTTGGAGGATGTACAGGCACTGAAACATCAGAAAACAAGAACAATAACAGTTTAAATGTCACATCATTGTACTGCAAAGATAAAACTGTTAGGCCTTTAAATCTGCATCTTGTGAAACTTTAGCTTTATTAGCTAGGCAATACTTTTAAATCTAAACACAGAACAGCTTAGCAAAATTCAGTGGGATTATTAACAGCTTGTCAACCCCCAGGTTCTGTTGAGGCATAGCACATGCAGCTGGACTAATAAGCAATCAGTGATGTGTGTCTAGAGTGAAATGCACTGAATACCACTGACAGGCGGGCCAAGGGATGTTTGGCTGCTGCAACTGTCTTAGGAGGCCTGTTAATGGAGACCAGTCCTAAGTGCATAAAACAAATGAAAACAGTGAGTGTGTGTGTGTGTGTGTGTGTTGTAAATGCACAATAATGCAGGGAATAATACTGCAATATACAGTAGTAACATAGTTATCAAAAAGACTGCAGCTAGTATCAAGAGTACAGTTTCTCTATGAATTATTTAAAAGTGGGTTTTACCTTGACTTGCCGCTGTGTCTACAGAACAGCTGGAAAAGTACTAGCAACTGCAGTATTCATGCCTCCCAGCTCATTCTCTAGCACAATGCTACTACTAATTCCTATTCAAGGACCAAGACTGTTAAACCTAATCCCAAAATAGCAAGGGCTCTTTCATGCAAAGGATAAAGACAAGAGCTAGCTCAGCACTAAACAGCAGCAAAACTCACTTTCAGAATAGAAACACAACCTGCATAATGCAAGCTTCATAATTTTTTTACAACAGTGAGCAGAACTCAAAACAACAAAAGTAGCCAGAAGTAGAGACTGAGATCAGGAAGAACATGCATTAAATCACCAGATGATTTAGGCCACACAATAATGTATATGAGACTTAAAACACTCATTTTACCAGCTATCATCCAACAGTACATGACATCACAGGCCAGCATTAGCTTCAAGTTGCATTATGTTTTCTAACGGACTTTATTCATGCCTTAACACACCAGCATGGAAACACTATGCAATCAGTTTACATCCTACAGTTTCAACAAAACCTAGTAACATCAATCTGCTGGCATACCCTAAAAAAGACATACATCACTCAGTGCCATTCAAAGAATAATAAAACTTAGAACACTCAATAAAAACTCAATATGCCACAAAATAAAAGGCAGACTCTGGTCAATGTATGACTTACAAATGAAACAAAAACAAAACGGGTTATAAATACACACTGTAAATGGAAAATAAAGGTTAAAAGTAACATTTCAACAGAAGTCTTTTTCACAAAGAACCTGGAAGCCAAAACAGCAAGAAAGCACAGTTGTATTAAGGCAAATTCCGTGCCACTGAATGAAAATGATAATTATAATAAAAAGTCCTAAATAACAGAATATACAGAAAGCTAATCACATGATGTAGCAAAATCTGTATATGTTAGTATTATTCCCCATATAGTGGTCAGTTATTTATAGCCAATATCCCAACAGCATCCGCTTTTAATTATACCCTTACTTATCTTGCTATAGAAATAATTTAATAAATCTTGCTCATGGCACAAAGGGATACAGCCTTAACTGTGATCTAAGTGACTGAGGTTTGATCAGTAGCCCCAGCATTGAACATCCAGGCTGGGAGGAGTGGGGGTAAAGGGGCTTGCCTGATAACCTCTTCCAGCAGGAGGTCAGGGTTTGAGTGCACTTGGAAACACACAAGGCGGGGGCAATCTTTTTGGAGACAGGAGAGACTACTGCTCGTGCTGCCAGGGGGTAGGGGCAGAGGCAGGGCTGCTTGGAGGAAGCACCCCCTGCAGAAGCGAGAGGATATCCTCTGCAGACAACCCATTGTGTGCTCTCCTGGTGTGCAAGTATGGTCATAGCCAGGCTGAGAAAAAAAAAACATGAACCACACCTGGTGGCTGCCTCACTGATGCCCTCTCTTGGTCATCTCTTGCCTAGTGAAGGGAGCATAGGCTGATACACCAAGAGGGGATCTGATGGTCAGCAGGCAGTGGGGACAAATTTGAATTAAATAAATAAAAACAAAGCCCAATATACAGTTATTAATTGAAAATATTGGTCTTTTACATTTAAATATGCAGAAGTAAAACACTCATTTTAAAATACATTACTTTTGCTAAAGTCAGTTACATTTTCTACATCCTGTTTTCTGGAAGGTGCATACATAGAAATATGTACATAAAACATTCTTCATACCAGATAAAACAGTTTACTGAGCAACAATTCCAGTGCTAGCATATGTTGGATATTTAAAAAAAGTTTAAAATAATTTGGAAACATATCATTGTAGCTTATTCAATATAAAAAGATTACTGGAATGAGATGCAATCATTACGTCAGATAGCCTTATTTTACAGAAGAAACATTTATATATTTTATGTAATATTCCTATACCTTTACACATTGAAGATAACCAGTATCCCCTCTTGTGGTATATTTTAGTAGCTTTTATAAAGGTAATGGTGAAAATTTTGCTGAAACACTTAAGATAAAAATTCACAAATTTCCTTTCCTTAATTAGAATGATTCACAAAAATTAAATGGACACCTTAAAATCTAAAAATTCTCAACAAAATATAAATGTTAAGTTCTGGCGAGAATGATATATCAGTATGAAAGGATGCCTCTCTAAACAACTGATAGCAAACAAAAAATAATGTGTTATTAATGATTAAAACAATGGAAAATGTTACATATAACAGACAAATATTGGTACACAGTGTAAATCACTGTTATTTAGTATGGCTTAAGAATTTGTATTTAGAAAATTTTGTTGAAAACTACTTATATCGATGCCTCTTTTCAAATTATACAATTACGTTATGCTTGTATAATTTTAACATGTATATCTTATGAATTTGTAAATATGTTGCAATTTTTCAACTAATAAAAACATTTAAAAAATAAACTAAAAATATGGAAAGTCATGAAATGGTAGTAACAATACAAAAAACTCACCCAAAAAAACACTACCAAGGAAAAACTTTTGGAACATTTAATAGCACACAACCATACGTAAAAATAAAAATAAAAAAACTCTGCCCCAGAAATCATGAAAGAATCTTTTATTAATCAGTTTGAGTGCTTTTGTTCTGTATAAAAGAAACTTCTTCAGAAACAAATTACTAAACCACTTCCTTCCTTTTAAATCCAAGAAAGGGTGCCACATGCAGACTGGATTCCTTAAAGTGATACCACATTAGAATTACACTGAAGTCTGTTACACTAAAATTATTAACACAACTAAATAAATATGAATTTAAATATGAATATGTACATTAAATGTAAATAAATATGAATATGTACATTAAAAAAGTGTTAAAAAGGCTTAAAAATGATGGTAATACAATTATATAAAAAAAATGTTGTTAGTTAAAAAAAAAAATTATGGCATAAATACCAGCCTTCATTTTCAATATAGGTTTAATAGATACAAAGTTGTTAAGACCTGGAAGACAGTGGCATTCAATAATATCTGGCAAAGATATGCCGTCTTTTCGACCAAAATTTCCCAATCACTACCCCTTTCAAGTTGATCAACTTTTTCTAAAATAGTAAATTCGAATTAGCTGAAGTCCTTGCATGTCACGTTTGTAAAGAGCATTGCAGAAGTTTTTTCTGCTTATGGCATAACTGTGTTTGTATATTCTTGTTCGGAAGGGGCCGGTTCATAGGTGTTTACTAGGCTAACGACCACAAGGGGCTTTTTAAGCCTAGCCATGCATCTCAAATCTTTGACAAGTTCTCATACCCTTGATAAGGTAGTTTTGTCAACACAAAATGCTGGACAAGATACACAAAAACTGATGTAAACTACCCTTTTTGTGTTGCAGTCAAACCTCCCCTTTATAGTGATTAAACTGGGAAAGCCATAGACAGCAAAGCTACTTCCTTTGAAGATGTGTCTGCATGGTTTACATGCTCCACATCTTTTCATGCCCAAGCCTTTCATGGATGACCTCTCATGACTTTTTCCTGACTGAAGTATAGTTTTGAAATTTTTGTTTTTGAACACAAATCTCAGTTTTAGACCCAATCTATTAGTACGTCCAAGATTGCAAAAAACATTACACTAGTGGCTACTGATGGAGTTTTCCAATGAAAAAATGTCTTTACTATACTGCAACACAGAAATTTTAGATATGGTCCTTTACTGCACAGAACACCACTACTGGTGTTCTGTGCAGTAAAGGACCATATCTAAAATTTCTGTGTTGCGTCATGTATCCAATGATGTCATCTAACATATTCTGTGGACACCCCCTATTTCTAAACAAATTACAGAGCTTGTTGACTTCAGCTTGGAACACCATCTCATCAGATACTAATCTGCTAAGCCTAATCAACTGCCCTTTTACCAAGTACTTTTTCTGCCATGTTGGATGCTGGCTGTTGAAATGTAGATAAGTATTTGAGAAAGTGTTCTTCCTAAAAATGTTCAATTCGTACCTCATATCTTGAAATTTGTTTTATAAAGTAATGTCAAGGAAGTCAACAGACTAGATTAGGCTTTTACTGGGGGATGATAAGCAATTTTATTGTCCATAATGATGCATGTGATCCAAGATGAAGTCAAATGAGTTTTCAGTATATTGAAATTAGGTGATTTGGTCTCAGTGAAATGAAAGACAGTCAAATGGGTTTTAGGTGATGTGAAGCAAACCCACAAATATGTGTGCATATATATATATATATATATATATATATATATATATATATATATATATATATATGGGTCTACTTCAAATGAGCTTAAGCTCATAACAGCAAAACCTGAATCATCGAGTCGACTGCCAAACTTGTACAAAATTGAATGATTACATGATCGAACCTTGGAGCATCGAAGAGAGGTTACAGAAATGTAGTCAGTCGCAGCATTATTAACATACCTGCAAAAATATATAGCATTTTGATTACTTACTGGAGTCCTGTTAGTATTGGATGATGAACATCCAGTGTGGGGTGAGTTATTTATTAGTGTCGCTGACCAGAAAGATTTAGTTGATTTTTTTTTAATATTTTTAGTTCCTATATTGGGTAGGGATAACTGTAGAATTGTCAATATTCTATGGTTCGATCACGTAAACTTTCAATTTTATACAATTTTGGCAAGGTCGTTTTGATGATTCGGGTTTCGCTGTTATGAGCTTTCACTCATTTGAAGTAGACCTATAAATAAATATACACATTATATATATATATATATATATATATATATATATATATACACACACACACACATATATAAAAGACTTCTTACAAATACTGAAAAATTTTAAAACCTTAAAACAATATTTAGCATGCAAACAAAACTATGTTTATATATATATATATATATATATATATATATATATATATATATATATATATAAATTTACTTTTCTTTCTATGCAGAGTTTTCATTAAAACCACTTTGTAATTAACATGACTGTTTAATCCTGGTGCATTATAAGCATGAAATAAAATTTGCCATCTAAGATCCCTGTATTCCAATACAATGTCTCTAAGATTTTCATGGTCTTACCTTTGTCTTGGAGAGTTGTGAACAAACTAACTGCCTGAGGACCAAACAGCAAGTCTTTGTCTAAGGGAGTATCTAAAATTATTGATTCAATATCCTCAGAGATAGTTTTGAACAATCCCTGTGAGAAGTCTATCCACTCCTTTTCCCTTCTTTTTTAGCATGACATCTGTCTGGATGAGACGAGGAGGTTCAGAACCCTGTCTGAGTTCTATTAAAGAGCCCAAGACCCCTTCCCTAACTAAAATTTGAGGAACACCATGCAATCCCTCATTAATAATGAGGTATAGTTCTCATTGGATGTGCTAGCAGTCTGCAGGACCTCAGAAGCCACCTCGGCCTCCAAAGGGGTCTCGGTAATGGGCAACTAAGAGATAACTTGAAGTACTGTGACCTCTAGAACCACAGTGGGTACACCACAGTCAGAAAAAGACTGTGGATCTGTTCAAGGCCTCTTAATTTTTTTCCTCAGCAGCAGAGGGATGTCCGAGGATGTTTAGTCAGTCATCTTAGACTAGGTTAAGTGTTTAAGACTTTATTTTGGGGGGGGGGGGCTTGTGATTACTCGATGAGCATTTGTTTGTGCAGTCATTTCTGGTATTTCAGTCACCAGGGCTTGAAATATATGTGTAGACCTGTGGTAGTCTATCCAAGAACTTGTCTTCAGACTGTCTGTCCTGTGGTGATGTGTCCTCTAGCCATTTTTATAGTAAGGTTAATCATCTAAAGTCAAGTTATTCACTTGAAAAAGAGCTGGCTATAGTTCAGCACTTGGTTGTAACAGGGTTCGAAATGTTATTGTGATGCCCCACCACTGAAACAGTAATCAGGAATCCTCAATCCTCACCACTAGCACTAGTGGGGGACATACATTGGGAAGATGACAGGTACACACACACAGTATTTTCAGATGTAGCTCTCTGCATTAAGTGCAATTTCCCTTAAGAGCACACAGAGACCACAGTCAGTCTGGGGCTGGTTTCTCCCTCTTTCTCCAGATCTCCAGTAAGACTCCCCACTGGCAAAGCTATAGAGATGAGTCCTTAGCCAGGGTTCCAAGCCAAGTCCTCTAACACTCTCTCTATCCAACCAGTGCTTCATATCTCTGCCCAAGTAGCTGACACACCCTCTTGGAGATTTGTTTTATACACATACACACACACACACACACACACACACACACACATACACCTGGGAAAGGCTGCCAAAGGTTTACTAACTATACACGCTTCTGCCCAGACTATAAGGTAGTTATCACTGCCACAAAAATCCCTTATCAGCTACTTTAAGGGACTTTACAAAGGCTTTCCACTCTTACTGTGTAATGTTACTATCAATACAAATGGTAGTTTGACCAAAAGCAAGGGTATTAGGAATGGCCTACAATGTGTCACCAATAAATATGCAAGTAGTCTCAGAACTTAAATACCTCTAGGCAGATCAGCCACAATGAAAGGTTTAAATATATTTAATAATAAATAATAAAAGAGCAAGAAAATACTCAGTACATAATTACAGTGATATCAGAGTTCAAAATCCCAGGAAATATTTAAAACAACACTGCATATAAATAAAATCAAATAAATAAAAACATCTAAATTAAAAACATCTAAGTCACTGTAACAGTAAATCATAATAACATAACATTAAGCTTTGCTATATTTCTGAATTACTATACCGTGGTTAACTTATTTCATAGCAAGGCAAGTGTGTGGTGAATGGGTCTTCTTTAGTTGTTGTCAGGTCAAAGACAGAATACAGAATGCTGTCTCTCTCAGAGAGTTCTTAAATTAATATCTCAAATATTACTGCTGAGATAGCTTGCAGAATTATGTAATTTCTTGTCATTTGACTCTATCCCAGGTGAAACCCCCACTGTTGAAAGTTAGTAGTATAAAGCATCCTTCTGTGAAAATACCCAGACAAGGTAATTTGCTCAGATCTGTGCAGCTGTTGGAAGTCATAAAACAATAAAACACTTCCACATCTCAAGCCTAGTAATTATTTCTCCTTGCAGACAACACACAGAGCTACCTAGTATAGACATCCTGTCACTTGCTGTCATAAAGTAATTTAATTTCAACTATTTTTCTGAAGTTTTGCTGGCATGAAGTTACCCCTCCGTATTCCAGTTTCCACTTTTAAAATGCATACATTTTAACTGTTATAATAGTGTATGTACATTTTGTTCTCTTCCAGCAGGGCACACTCTGGATCTTATATACCATACAACACATTTGTAACACAAACATCCTATATAAATCACGTTGATATTCACAAATGACATACAGTTATTTACAAGATTCCAGATAGCTGGGCTGGCAGTATCTCCTTTCGTGAGAGTTATAATATGAAATTCTTATTTGGGGGAGGAGTGTGTGTGTGTGTGTGTGTGTATGTATGTGTGTGTGTGTGTGTGTGTGTGTATGTATATATATATATATATATATATATATATATATATATATATATATATATATATATATATACATACACACACACACACATATATATATATATATATATATATATATATATATATACATATATACATACATATATATATTTATTGTGAGTACAGCCGTGGTGGTACAGCAGTTACTGTTGTCGCCTCACAGCAAGAAGTTCTCCTGTTCGATTCTTGGCTGGAGCACCTTCTGTGTGGAGTCTGCATGTCCTCCCTGCGGTCGAGTGACGTTAAAGACATGCAGGTAGGCGCGTGTGTGAATGGGTGTGCCTTCCTTGAAGGTTGAGCATCAGGCTGGCACCTCGGCACCGTAAAAATCCACTGCCAATCATCAGCGGACCGGAGTTCAGCTGTGGCGACCCCTAACTTGGAAGAGCCGAAAGACATTACTTACTTACATATTTATTGTGAATATTACCCTCTGTTGTACATTTATATACATTAGTTCACAAGATGTAAGTAATCCCCCAAAAAAACTGTAAATGCTTTGTTTTACTTAAATAAGAGGCATTTGCTTTTAGCAGTGAGTTTGCCGGACTTGCACAACAGTAAATGGTTTTCACTGACCAGCGGGGTTTTAGAGTTGTATCTGCGAATACAGGGTGAAGGGCTGCCATTAAGATAGAAATTATTTTTGGTCAGCATTTCAGTATATTATTGTGGAAACTGGGAATGTCATATATCAGCTAACACAGTGCTCAAAATATATGCATTACTGAAATGTTAAGTCAGACATACAGTTAAACAAATACACTGGTACTGTATAAATTAGACATATTGGGGTGATTTATTGTGTAGCTGTCAGGAAGAAAGCTTTTACGGTTGACACACTGGTTAATATCTTGATAGCTTCAGCCAGTAATGTAACGCAGATGTTGGCATCAGGTTTATACCTTATTCACAGTTTGATAGTTGAGAGGTTCCCTTGTCATCTTGTCCTTTCAGATACATGACTTGTGTTGAACTGGGAAGTGTTTTTTTGGGTTTTCTGCTAGCCACGCCCATGAGAGGAACCTTCATAAGACTGCATAATCTGCCACTAATGTTAGGCCTGACTTTTGAATGTGGTATGTTGCCAGTCTTTTTCACTGTTAGCAGGCCAGTGTCCTAGCTTCACCAGATGTATTCTACCATTTGTGGCAGCCTTTCCATGAAATGCAAATGTGACATATCCAGCCACACTGTAAGCTCCAGAATCTTGGATAGGAGGGTATTAAATTAGAAGGATTGAGATAACTTTTCAGATTTTCCTGTACCCAGCCCCATCCCCCCTCCCCCACAAAAAAATCAACATTTTTTTGATTGATCACATTACTAATTTGCAGTTTTGTGTCAAAAAGAGAGAGAGAATGTGAGCAGCTGCAGTGTCACTAGATTGCCAGAGAGAAGGATAGAATAGCCTTGAGTACCATCATAGTTAAGTTCAAGAAAAGCAAGAAGTAATTTACTATCATTTTAAGTTACATTTCTGACTGCTGCAAAGCAGGTTATGAAAATGTGATGGAAAAGCTCAGGAACTGCCCAGATCATCTCTGAAGAAAAACGGTGCCATTGCAACAGTGCGATTGTGAATGGTTCACTGCGACGACATGCCTTACAGGCTTTATGTCATTCTAATTAACGTGACAAACTATGTGCCACAGGCAGTAGAACTTTCGTAGATGTTTTTGGTATGATGCTGCATTGCTCCCACTTCCCCAGGTATTCATTGTCACACTTTCAGTTTGGACACATTTGAGTGCCTCACAGAGTTAACTGTTACTTTGCTATCTTTTGCATATTGTTACACTTCCCTCTCCATTGCCATTCTGCTGTCCTGGAGTCAAGTAACAACAATCTTCTCTGTTTTGTTGCTCCGGGTATGATTTTTCAGCTTTTTCTGCTTGTCAGCATTTAAGCCCTTTGCTTGTCCCCCATCACTGGCCGCGGGAGACTTCAGCCATTGTTTTGTGTATATCTCTAGAAGGTGTTGAGAGTGGAAAACCTCAACCTAAGGGTTTTGGGAAGGAACAAGTGACAGACTGAGCAAGGTTTGTAATAGCGTTCTGTGCCTAGGCAAAACAGACATGTAGTATGCAAGTCCTTGTGTGGAATCTATCGCACTTGCACTTACCCCTCTTAACTTGCATCTAACAACATTCAACAAAATAGTGCAAGAAAAGGAAGGTTCCCCAATGGGCACATAACTGGTTTAATGATCGGAGCAAAGGTACCAACGATCAAACAGCGATCAGTCTGACGGATATACAACCTGCATTCGGGCTGGCTTTAGTCTGAGGAACCACACTCATAAGTCCGTCTTTACACCTCACTGCATATGACTTGAGATCATATGTCAGACGTACAACCTTGGGAAGGTAAAGCTTTGGTATCCCAGCCGGACATCAGTGGTGACAACCCATATATCAGTAATACTGCAACACTAATTTCAGTCTATCTGCTTTTAAGTTATGTATAGGAAAATCTGTATGACTGTGTCTGCTGGGTTTAAGTAATTCATACATTATGATCAACAAAAAGCATCCTCCAAAAAAAGTGCTTGCTGTATCTCTCCTGCAGATGTGATGCCAGATTTTAGGGCTGCTGAATGTTTTGTTGTGATGGGCCTTCCTCCACTTCATGGCAGAAATTAGGTAATAGATTCATTCCTTTTCTTAAGTTTTATCATATAATTCAGCATCAATGTAAACTAGAAGTAGTCTAAACTAACAGCTTTCTCAAATTTCAATACTAAACTCCAAATCCAATGAAGCACTTTCAAACACAGTTTGAGTTAACTTGGCTGTTATTTACTTGGGTAGCACCATATTCCCACGTTATTATATTACATCTCAACCACTAGTAGTAAAGTCACTAGTTCTTCTAAACAAAAACAGTTGAAAAGCTTTTATCTACATCTTTACTTAAATTGAACCACTAGAATATTTTTGTAGTAGCCCTGTTGACCAGTTTAACAATAGCAGCATTCAAACACTTCTAGGACAACTTCCCAAAACAAGAATAATCCAGATAATTCAAATTTAACATAAATTCTGTTAAAATCCAGACACTGGTTCTATGCTGAAAAAGTTATTTCCAGTACAAAAAAAAGATTTCTGATATAGTGCAGTTTCAGTTTGATTTTGTTCAGTTTAGCACTTTTGGTACATCTTTTGACACTTTTTTTTATTTCTCTATCTAAATAACAATGGAAGTATAATTAACGTACCCCCAAGACACACACAGTCCCATCAAACACACTATGGTTTCTAAACATCTAACTACCCCAAGTCTACACCAAGCATCAGGATGTGTCTCCAGGGTTGAATACAGAAATTAAAATTTTATACTCAGACATAATGTTGTTACCCCCACCACTTACATATCATTAAAAAAAACAATGCACTCAACTCTCAAAATGCTACCCCTCAGACACATAGGAATGGGACATCTTACTTTGAACATTTACCAGTTGTACCCATAAAAAGCTATTTTTTGAAATGTATTCCTTTCACACAGCATTCTATTTTCTATGGCTCTATACTGTAAATATTCATTTACACAGTTCTAAACATTCTGTTTTTTAAGTGTGGAAGTTTCCAGGAGATGCTCATTTCAGTACGATGAGTATGACTAACTACACTCTTGTGTGCCTCAATGCATTATCTTACACAAATGGGAGTAGGACTTTTATAGCAGACTCTTTTTCCAATGAAGGTTCTACAAAAAGCAATGATGGGACATGTGGTCATCAGTCAACTGCTATTAAAATTTCTCATCAGACCACACCGGGGTAGAGGATGAAATGCACAGAACAGCTTAGTTTTCTTGATTTGTGCTACAGCTAAGACTCACCTAACCAGTGCCAAATTGTTATTTACCTTTCAGGAAATACACAGAAAATCACCACAGTGCAGATATATTGCTGACCACTGGCACCTGGCAAGAAAACTACAGTACTGTTTTGTACTGATATTTTTACCCTAGTGTGCCTCCTATTCTCATTATTTCAGGTGATATCCATCCTACTTTGTGGTTTACACAAGACAGAGAAGCCAATGCTGCTGGCTGACTATAAAACATCCCCAGGCCAATCACTTTCATATAAAACCTGATGCGAACCCTATGACTACTAATGGCAGAACACTGCACTTTCTCTAGGATACCAGAGACTGGTTTGCAAAAAAAAAGCTACAGGGTTTGTAATCTGATCTCACTCAATAAACAAATCTACTACATTGAGGATGTGGGCACTGCTGTTTCATGCACTCCAGAAGACGACACTCACAATGACATTCTGCGTATTACAGCTTCTGGTAACCAAAGCAAAGTTCTGTGAGGCTAGGCATCACCAGGCTTGTCAAATGTTGAATACAAAAAGCAAAATTTCAGGTCCTAAAACTTCAGCCAAAACCTGTTTTTGATGCTGACAAAAGTTGGATGTCTGAGTAAAAAGCCTATATATAGTTACTTGCTGTACAGATCAGTGTCTCTAATACATATCTACAATTGCTATAACTTAAACAATGAGTTCACTACTATCAGGTCAAATTCATCACCCCCTGAACAATTTTAACAGTGGGTAGGATTCAGAAAGCTATATACACCACAAGGTTTTTATCAAGTGTGGTTCAGAAAGGGCTTGGTCACGAACATTTAGACATACAAAGACACTTAAACCTACAAAGACAACACACTCAGACATTTAAAATGTATTTTTTCCACTGTTTATGCGAGTTACACCAGTGTAATGCTGGCAAATATGAAGACTTTACAGAGAAAGTACTGCTAAGTGTTCATATGTGTGCAACAGCATATCACTTCACTAACCATTTATTCACTTATGCAAAACTGGCCAAAACCCAGTAGAGTGGAGTCCCAGGGAAAATAACACTAGACAAATACAAAGTAATGTTTTGCACAGTGGCACATCACTTCACACCTATTTATTTACCTGTTAGCTCATTTTATTGACTTACTAGGAGACCTGACTAAACACCAGGATAAATTATATCCCTAAATGTGAACAAATAGAAGGAAGCTTCTCTGTTCATCAGTGAGAGTGGTGAGCTTTGAGCAGCATATCTGTCACTGGAGGAGTGGTTTCAGCTCAGAATCTGTAGTTTTACTGGCCATTTTGGGCTATTTCTATCCCTTTCATCTTTCTGTTTAAAGACCTGTGTTTGTGCGGTTTTGTACATTGTGCAGTGCCTTTTAATTAGGGTTAAACTATTCCCTGTGCCAAAAAGTCTGCTCTTCTAATTTTTCCTTAGAACTGGCCAGTTTTCTAGTTTTAGCACTCAAAACTGTTTCCTTATGCTCAGCTAAAACTTGTTGCAAGCACTAAATAATCTACAAATTACTGCAGCACTCAACTTTCCTCACTTGTTAGGAGGAAAACAGTTTTTAGTACTTAAATTAATAAGCACCCTAAGGGTCAGCTCCCGGTATTTTCCCCTGTCCACCTGATGAATCTGGGCATCTTGGGACAATGTAGCTATTGCCTCATGTACACTGACAACCCTCTCCTCCTACCACCCAACACTACAACCTGTGAGAGATGCACTTATATAGCCAAACTGGAAGCCAAGCTCTCTCCAGCCAAGACTGTACTAGACAGTCAAGAGGAGAAGGTAAACACCTGCACCACACCAAACTCATAGTCCATCAAAATCTACACCACCTAAACCCACACATAGTAAGACAAAACACACACCTACATTCGCGGAGACTCTCAATAAAAATCTGCCCAAACAACAGAGACCTCCAAAGCTGAAATGCAAGCAACCACCACCTCCCAACACTAACCAAATGACACATAGCCCACAAAATCAGTGTGCCACTCAACATCAGCCCATAAGGCAAAACAATGTACCCAACACACTAGTCACAGGTGACTCTATAGTCAGGCACACTGATGTCCCATTCACCAGGCTAAACAAGGAGAAAGTTACTGTCAGCTGCCTGTCGGGTGCCAGATCCGCCACATAACGCAAGCACTCAGGTCACTCCACAACAAATACAAATATGACTCTGTCAATGTCCATGTTGGTGTGAATGACCACAGATGTACCTCCCTGGACTACATGAAGAGAGACATGGAGGAGCTCTAGGATCATGTAGCCCAGGCAGGTATGACCCTAGCCCTGAGTAGCATCCTGTCATCACCCAGAATTATACCACAATACAAGGACAAAATGATTGACTTCAACAATTGGCTAAGCTTCTGGTGTCATTTGAAGGGGATCCAGTGTCTGTATGCCTGGGACGACATGATCGACAGACCACGATGCTTTGCCAGAGATGACCTGCACCTGTGCCCCCTGGGATTCCGGATACTGGCTAAGGCTCTTGCCACCCCTATAGTGCCTTTTTTACTCACGGTTTAAAAGACAAACTCACCACAGTAGCAGGTATAAGCAAGCAAAATCTGAGAGTAATGCTACTCAGTGCTAGAAGTCTAAACCTCAAAATGCACTCACTCGAGGCACTCCTTATAATGGAGAACATCGACATCTGTGCAGTGACGGAGACCTGGTTCAAGGCTCCAGAGAGCACCCCTGCATTACCAGGCTATAACTCATACCACACCTTTAGGCCACCTAACCTGGACCGAAACACTAAAGGAGGAGGCATGTCCATATTCATTAAGGATATCCATACCTCCAAGCTAGTTGCTCAACATAATGCATCCGAAATTATCCACGTGCAACTAACACTGGGCAAGACTGCAATCCAGGTTGCAGCTTGTTACAGATCCCCCGCCATGCCCTAGGATACCCACTCTACTTTTCTTGATATACTGGGTAATATTAAGGTACAGCCCAATACCCTAATAATGGGCGATTTCAACTACCCCACCATCAACTGGGAAAACTACTCATGTACTAACTCTTTTGCTCAATGCTTTCTGTAATTCATAAATTCCAATGCCCTGGATCAACTTGTCCATACCCCTACCAGGGGCAGCAATATCCTGGACCTGGTCATTACCAATACGGGCGGCCGATGTTCCATGCCAGAGGTCAACTCCTCACTGGTCAGATATGACCACAAGCCAATCACCCTAAACATCAATATCCCACCTCCACCCCCATTAAGGAAACCACCGTAAAAAATTTCTCCAAAGCCAACTTCATGCTTCTTAAGACAGAAGGGGCAAACTTCATGACACCCATACAGATGGAAAATAGAGGTACAACTGCTGAATCCTATACAGATGCACTGTATAAGCACATACACGAGTGCATGGATCGCGCCATCCCCAACAGAACCAAAACGCTATCCTCAAAAAAAAGGGAAGCCAATCTGGTGGTCCCCTGCCATAAACAAACTCTACAACAAAAGGAAGAAGCTGTTGCAAAAAAGAGTAAAATCCCCTGATTGCAGGAACTCCTGGTCAGCCTCAGTAAGAAGCTGAGATCCCTCATAAAATCCTCCAAAGTTAGTTACGAAAATAAAATTGCCACTGATTCTAAAGACAACTATGAAGCATTCTATAGCTATGTCAAAAATCTCAATGGCGACAATCAGATCTGCTCTGAGCTACAGCACAATGGCATTAGATATACAGAAACAACTGATATTGCCAACATCCTGGCAGATAGGTTCAGTGCAAACTCCCCCCCCCCTCACCCCCCAAAGGGCCCATCACTATACTGGAAGAATGCAAAGCCCCTGTAATCATGGCTGCAGAAGTAAAGACCGCACTCTCCAAAGCCAAGAACACAGCATCCATGGGATCTGACAACATCCCAGGCTGCATTCTGCACAAACTACAGAATGAACTGACACCCCACCTAAGTACCATGTTCAATCATAGCCTCACTTCAGGCTTTGTGCCTACTGAATGGCAGACAGCAACGGTTATCCCACTCCACAAAGGGGGTGCCACCATGGACCCCAGGAACTACCGCCCCATTAGCCTGACGAGCCTGGTCTGCAAGGCCATGGAACGTATCATCTTGGAGCTGATAAACAAGGACATAGGTAACCTCCAAACTATGGACTCCACTCAGTTTGTTTTGTAAAAGATAGGTCATGTCTCCTAAACCTGACTGATTTCTTTGAAGCAGTCACCAGAGCTGTGGAGGAGAGTAAGGTGGTGCACATAGCCTATCTTGACCTCACCAAGGCTTCTGAAACCATCCTTCACTCTAGAATTATACATAAACTCACTGGGCAGAAATCCCTATGTCACAAGATGGGTGGCCAACTGGCTCACTAACAGAACCCACAGAGTGAAAGTAGCCAACTCCAAATCCAACTTCAGACCAGTGACAAGTGGAGTACCACAGGGCTCAGTCCTGGGTCCTCTCCTGTTTGGCATCTACTTCTCAGAAGAAAAGGCTAATACAGCAAGTCTTTGGCTAACGAAGTTCGCAGGCGACTGCAAACTAGGTGCCATAATAGAATTGCCTAATGATATGGCCATTCTACAAAGGGACCCTCACTGAGACTGATACTTGGTGTCAAAGTCATGGCCTTGAGCTCAATGCCAAAAAGTGCACTGTCATCCCCTTTGGGAAAAACACTGTACCCATGAACTACCACATGGGCAGTAGCCTACTAAACATCGAAAATGTGATGAGACCTTGGGACACAGGTGGGCAGTAGTCTCTCCTTTGATAATCACATTGCCACAGTAGTCAGGAAATCCTTCTACGTGGCGCACACCATCCATAAGGGGTTCACCTCCAGAAAAAAAGAGCTCATTGTTCCTCTCTACTCATCCCTCATCAGACCCATTACAGAGTACAACATCCCGTTTGGCATGTACCTCCAAGACATCTGCAAAAACTAGAAAGTCCACAGAAATACCTCACTAAGAGTATTACCGGCCTCAAACAGATGCCATACTCAGACCTTCTCAAAAAACTCCAGTTCTACTCCATCGCTTATCGCCTACTCGGAGGCAACCTCTGCCTAACATACAAAGCCATGTCAAACCCAGATCTGTTGGACATGCTACACTTAAAGAAACCCCAATCCCTCCGAGCCACATGCTGCAGTGACCTAAACTTTGCCACCACAATAAACAGAACATGCTGGAGGAATAGATTCCTGTCCCAGAGACTTCCCATGCTCTGGAACAGACTACCCATTCATGTCAAGCAAAGCTCATTAACCCTCTTTAAGAAAAATCTCAACAACTGGATGGGAAATAGGAAATTCACCCCGGGGATCACTTCTGTGGCTCTGTTAGACAGGGGTGCAGGAAAATAACTTTCTTGGGTGGTGAAAGCCAGGGAACTTTTTTGGCTGAAAGGTCAATAGCCTAGTATCTACCTATGAACCTATATATATATATATATATATATATATATATATATATATATATATACACATACAGGATCCGGACACATGCTCGACTAGCATATGTCCGAATCACAAAACATCTAACACACATACACGAAAGCGCTTAACATCGACAAGCACTTCTGTGTATGTGTGCCTGTTTAGTAGCTCGGACTACAGTGCGGGTAAGGGAAAATTCCCTTTTCCCACTGTAGTGTGATCTCGGAGTGAGAATAATAAAGTGGGGGGTGTGAGGGGTGCAGGGGGGCTTTAAACGTAGATTTTTTTTTGAACTACACATACACAGAAGTGCTTTTCGATGTTAAGCACTTTTGTGTATGTGTGTTAGATGTTTTGTGATTCGGATATATGCTAGTCGAGCCCCCCATATATACATATATACCCTGCTAATTCAAAGGACCATTTCTAGAATAACTGCAAGCAAAACATAAATGTTTCTCTGGATAAAGTGGAAGGTAAGTCACCCCCCCACAAAATCTCAGTCGAGGGGCCTTACCCACACCATTAACTTAATATGACATGCTCCAATGCTGTCCATCCCCACAGTGATTAGAGGAATTTTCATGAAACATTCCTTAGAGTAAAAGTTTTACAGTTAATAACGCAGCATTTACTAGCATAAACTACAACATATATATAACTTTCACATACAACAAAATGACTTATACAAGCAAAAATTTACAAAGTGGGTTATGAAAATGAAGTAAACAGTTACAAAACACCAATAATTAAGCAAAATATGATGGTCATACATACAGAATTTACAAAGTGAAGTCTGTCCTCGGATCACTGGCATATTATAAGTGATATCACATCTGAAACACTTAAAACAATAAGTAATACATTTTACACAGTTCATTACTTCAGTACAAAGATGAGTAAATATATGAGCAGTAAACTAGGTGCTGTACGTTGTAAATGCAAGGAAAATGCAAATATACACAGCATGTCCACTGACAATGCAGTATGGGTTAAAAATACTTAATACTGTTACATTAGTTGGGTGTACCAAGCTGTTAATAGGTAGCTATGCAGAAATCCATGTAATATTCAACAGACTTCACAGAAAGAACAGTCACAATAAAGCAGTGGGCAACAGAAGTAGGGAGTTACGTCAGAAAAAAATAGGACAGGAAGATAGGAGGGTCTGAAAGTGGAAAAAAATGCTATTACAGGAAGGAAACTGGCATGGAAAGAGGTGTGAAGTTTACAGGAAGGTGGGAGAGGACGACAGGAAGGTGAACACAGCAAGACTTAGAAGTTTCATGGAATCTATTAAATATATGAATAGGGAAGTCTGAGTATGAGAAGACAGGATCAGAGTGAATATAGGACAAACAGTGAAATGATGAATTAGAGTAAGACATAGAGAGAGAGGTAAGAGTGAGTTAATCTAGATGGGGTAGAAGGTCATCAGGATGAAATGCACTAACTGGAAAAGTAGAGAAAGACAAGAATATTTAGCTAGGTCATATAATTCCAGATTTACAGTGCCACTTACTGGCTTGATAAATCCTGACAGTTATTCTGAAGCTTTATTTGTAAACAGGTTTATGTTAGGACGACGTTTATTCCACTATTTTGCTATGCAAATGCCACAAATGGAATCTCACTATCAGTTAGTAGCCAGTCCTGTATACTAAAGGAGGCACTACTGAAACAAAATGGTCTGCAGACGTATACTAGGTAAGCGTCTTAAATAATGAAGGATGTTTGCTGGAGTATCCTAGTATCCTAGCCATTCAGTCACTGTTAGCTGGGCCGACTTCAGACAGAAGTCTAGCCATGTAAGCTTTTTAAGTCTTCACAACAGTGACAGTGTGAAGGTACAGCAGCAGCAATGCACTCATTCCTTTTATAGGTTATGTCAATTTACTTGTGAGGTGGCTGTTGAGATTAGTTGGTATATGGGGACAGCAGAGGAGGCCAAGTAACAGAGAAGCATTGTTGCAGATGTTGTATATTCTGGCATAGAAAGCTCTGACAATGTAAAGATTGTTTTAATTAAATGCTTAATAGATATGGTGGTCAAACCTGAGTTCACTATCCAAGGTGACCCTGAAGATCTTTACAGATTTCAAAACTTAAAATGGGTAAGTACCTTTGGATGAAATAAAAATCAGTTGCAGGCAGACAAGATGACAGTATGGATACAAAGATTATGAATTTTGTTTTGAGGACATTAAGGTAAAGACCCTAGTCTGACAACTAGTCTTCAAAAAGAGTTAAATTCATGCTGAAATATTGAGAGAGCAAGACAGAGAGAAGAGGCTGGATAGAGCTGTGTTCAAAGAGTGCTCACTACTGTAGGTGGCAATGTAAAATTTCTGACATCTGTATCCATTATTCTGAGCCATGGAGCTGGAGGTCTCATCAAGGACTGGGGAAACAAGAGGCAAGAAGCTAGGATTCCTTTCAGGGGCATGCAGTTATAGGCTTCCTTTGTTGCATCAGAATAAACTGGTGGGGATAAAGGGCTAGCTTTGCTACAGCTAATGTAACAGATGGTACAGGTTTACAGAGGGTGCACAGCAACTTTAACAGGATGACTCAGAATGGGATGCTGTCCAAGCTTATTCTATGAGGATCTTTTACATATTTCTGGTCTGTCTTTTCCGGCTGCTACTATCCCCCCCCCCCCTTCAATTTCTTTACCTCTCTAAAGCTTTAACAGTAACTCTACCAAACACATATACAGAGATAAAATGCAGAAATTTAGCCCAAAGGCGTAAGGCTGAAAGGTGCTAACAAGCTTCATCCCATAGTCCTGACTCCGGTTATTCAGTCTCCATTTGCGTATTGTGTAAGTTTGAGCAAGTCACTTATCCCGTGTGTGCTCTCAGGTCACCCCTGAAAACAGGCAGTTGTTCTAAGTGGGTTTATCAGGTTAAAAAAATAAATAAAAACAGGGGGCACAATCATATCTGCTGTAATGTTAAAGTCTTTCTTTTCCTGCATCTTACCTATTCTCTCGCTACTCCTTTTAACAAAACGGAATCAGCAATTACATCAGCCGTTTGGAATGTCTTATTCAATATAACTGCCTTTATAACATTATGTAACACATTATACAGTGTTTTTTAATGAACTGCAGAGGTGCCTGCTTCTTCTATTATGTCCCCCAGACATACAATTCACATTAATCTGCATGCCTGGCCTGTGAGGTGCTAAGCTACTGTATAAAGCAGTAAGTACTCTCTATGCAAGTATTCAGGCTCTGAAACTCTATTAGGTATCTGTTACAATGCATCATAGGATCATAAGCCGTTACTATGCTATTGGCCCCGAGGCCCTTATAAGCCTAGCCCATGTTTAGACAAGTTAGCACCCAAACCTCTGTCCATCAGGAACACAAGTGGAATCCCAGGGGTGTATTTTCTGTTTCCCATCAGGTTATCCAGGTTGCGCTTAAAAATGGATAATGAGGTACTCTGCTTAACATGGAGAGAGAGTCCACTCCACAGACAGGGGAGTCTCTGGGACACAAATCGGTCCCGCCAACGAGTCTTACTGATGTCACAGATCAGGTTGAGGTCACACGTGTGGGTTACTCGAGTGGAGCTTGACTTGCAGATATGCAGCAGTCCCATCAAGATGGGGTCTAAGATTGCTTGTATGTCAGACAGAGGTCACCTCTGAGGAGTCTGTCTGAAATTGAGTAGAGGGGCAGAGCTTTTAGCCTGTCTGTGTAGGGTAGATGTTTGATGCCCTGGATTCTCCTGGTGAGAAATCTCTGCAGTCTCTCCAGTTAACCAGTTGCTGGATGTGCTTTGTGAGGTGCATGCCGAAGGGGGCGATGTACTCAATAATTGACCTTATAAGGGAAAAATTCAGGGATATTATGACCTCCTTGTTGTCCCTGGATGAGATACCCTTACTTATTAGGTGGGCCATGTAGAAAGCTTTCCATACAACGGAAGCAACATGGTGGTCAAAAGTCAGATTGCTATCAACCTGGGTGCCCAAATCACTCATGACTGATTGCGTGCTTAGGACATTGTTATTAATGTGATAATATGTGGGGATGTCACTCTCCCCACAGGGCATGATGATGCATTTTTTGGCATTCAGTTTCAGGCTATTTTTCTGGCACCAGTCATTTATTTGGGCAAGACCCTCTTGGAGGATGTCCACATCACTTGGGGAATTGATGACCATGACCAGCTTGCAGTCATCTGCAAACTTGGTCAGCCATAGCCCACTAGTTTTGGCCTGCGCCTCACAGAAGTACATCCAGAATAACAGAGGCCCCAAGACCAATCCCTGGGGTACGCCAATCAGTATGGGACTACTGCTTGAGGTGACGGCTCCCCCTATTTTGATTAGGTGGGTTCTATCAGTGTTACAATTCACTTAAATATTGTGTACCAAATGTACACAATGAATCATGATCACACATTCACACAATTGGAGAATGCAACACACTTAAACTTAATCAGATGCACACTACAGCATGCTCTGAGCCTTACTTGCACACAGGAGGAAAAATTATCAGGATTCTACCAACTGTAACATTTGGAAGAACACAAGCAATCAGCTGTTTGCAGCTAGTAATATGGGTCTTGCTCCTCCTAGTACACAAGCAGACTCTGACTAAGCAAGAGAATCACCACAAATCACAAAGGCAATGTATTTAATCTATGGGAAAAGTCAGCAGGTGTCAGAAACCAAGTGTTTATTACAGACTGAACCTGATGGTTTTACCAGTTTCTAAAGGCTGTCATCAATTAATTGGAAATATATATATGTGTGTGTGTATGCATATATATATATATATATATATATATATATATATATATATATATATATGGGAATACTTACCTTGGTTGACACAGAAGAATGTCGATTGCAAGAACACTGATCACTAAAGGTCAACAATACAAACGCTGATAGTCAAGGGTGCATGCACAAAGAAAATCTTTGCCACATGAAAACAAAAAATTCTAGGCTGGAGCACCTTGTGTGTGGAGTCTGCATGTCCTCCCTGTGGTCATGTGATGTTTAAAGACATGCAGGTAGGTGTGTGCATGAATGGGCATCGGGCTCCACTGCTAATCATTACCAGACCGGAGTTCCGCTGTGGCGACCCCTAACCATGAAAAGCCGAAGGACCATGATGATGTGCCAAAATCAGGTAAAATACTGCCTCTTCTCATCCTAAAAACTGTCAAAACTAGCTATAAATTAGGAAAGTTAAATAGCAATTACAATTTACCAGAAAACACGCAGAACATAACCATGACATAAAATCTGATGGAGTTGAATGTAACCCCCAACTAATTCCCTCATATTAATATGACCAGTTCCAGGTTAAAGTATCATAGAAAAATGCAGTAAAGAAATGACTATGTACTTGCCAAGATCTTATAATCACAATCAAAAGGAAGCACAGCACATCTGTGCTACACAAACCAACCAAAACCATTATCCATCCACCTCCACAGTACCTTTTTTAGGCAAAGTCAGTCTACAAAAGGTTCCAACATAACAAAACAAAATTTGGAAAACATTAAAAGTATTACTTCTCAAAGCTAGCAGCTTCTATACTCGCTAAGGGCATTCCTTGAGCAAGGATTCATCAATATTAACAATACTATAAAAGCTGTCAACAAAAAACTTGTCTCTCTCTATAGGATAAAATCCTTCCTCTTACCTTCCGCTAAAACCACTACAGCACACACTCATCTAATCTCTTCACTTCTTTATGCCTCACCCATTTTTACTAATCTATCTAAAAATAATCTTAGCAAATTGGAAATGTCCTACAATAACATTGCCAGATTTGCTACAGGCAACCCATTTAGAACACACCATTACATTAATTTAAAGCAGTTGGGATGGCTTGAACTACAAAATCTGATTAAATTCCATCAACTATCTATAGTCCACAACACTCTTTACAAACCTTCCAAAACTCATATTCTATCCACACTCATCACTCCCTATAAAAACCTGAAATCCCTAAGGTCTTCTCAGAGACTTCTAGTACATACCACTAAACCAAACAACAAGGCTGGCGACTCCCTCTTTTCTAATATTGTTGGAAAAGCCTGGAATCTCCTCCCCAGTGAACTCTCCTCACTTCCCTCACTATCATGCTTCAAAAACAAATTGACAGTGTTCCTCACAACACACTGGTTATGCCCCTGTACTAAGCCTGACTAGTTATGTGTCTCAATACTTTGCTCTTCCTACCCCTTCTACTCATTAACTGTAATTCCTTCCTTATTAACCATAATACTATCTCCCTCTAGAACATCTTTTTTTTTTTTTTAAATATTTTTATTCATTTCCAAAAACAAGAAAACATGAATGCAGGTTATTTATGACAATGAAGTATTTACAAATTATTTAAAAAGGTAGGCTAAAACCTCTAAACAGATATCAAACATTAAAACCAAAATAAAGTATTTACAAGGGTGTCTATTGTTGACATATAATTGACTTTCTATACAATTGTTTCCTGATTATAATCTGCTGCAGTCATTATTCTCCAGTATTTCAGTTACTTTTTGCCATGCTACGTATAATGATGTAGTTCTTTCAGTTCTTCCTTTAATAGTGTTCATTTCCAATTGCGATACTGCTGACACCATATTCATGAATTGCTTAAAAGTTGGAGAAGCTTTGGATTTCCAGTTTGATGTAATGTTCTTCCTTGCAATAGCTAGGAGAGTCCATAAGATTACATATTTTGTTCTTGGCACACTGTCGGGTACAGGTACATTAAACAAAATAATAGATTTGGAAATCTGGAATTTATCATTGAATACCATTTGCAAAAAATAATTTATTTTATCCCAATATGGTTTAATCAAATGGCATTCGTAGAACATATGTTGCCAGTCTGCTTTTATTGATAAATCACATCTCCAGCAGCCAATATTTTTCTTAAACATAAGTTCCATTTTATGAGGGGTTATATAAGATCTGTGTATGAATTGCCATGTAAAAAGTCTCCAATGTAATGAAAGTGATGTCTGCTTTGGAGAGAGAAGAATTAGTTTTTTTATCTCTGTCATTTGGCACATGTCCATTAACTGATCTATAATAATTCCATATTTTGTCATTATTATGCATTTTATTTTTTGTTTGTTTTATAAATAGATGATAAGTATCCCTTTCCAGTAATGGGTTGATTCGTTAGTAATATTATATGTTCTATAAGGTTAGGAACATTTTGCCTTATTGATGGTTGCATTGTTTCTTGTTTGCTTAATATATACTGTCTTAATTCTTGTACATGTAACCACGATCTATCTTCCATATTTAATTTCTGTTTAATCTGGTCTATTGTCAGAGGTTTTCCAGAGTTTAGCAATTGATGCCAATATATTAATCCCTTTTCTTTAAGCATGTTGACTACTTCCATATTAAATGTTATTATATTACCTTGTGTGTACGCTACTGGATATAAAAGAAATGACCATGCTTTAATATCAGGATTGCTAATAATAAGATTTTGGAAAATTTTTAATGTATAAGTAATGTATTTGGAACTTATATTTTTATTCTTATGTATCATCATATATTCCTTTATCAGCCATAGAAAATTGTTTGGTATGAAATCTGTATACTTATTTGCTACTACAAATCCTGATTTTAACCAGATTCTCTCATGAACTAGCTTCCATTTTGATGTATATTTTGTATTTAGCCATAATGATATTGTTTTAATAATGGATGAATGCAAATATATTTCTATGTCTGGTAAACCTATGCCACCTATATCCCAATCATCTAGATGATACTTCATAGCTATCCTTGAATTTTTGGATACCACAGGAATCTTACCATTAAATCATTTAATTGTTTTAGGTGCGATTTAGCTGGTGGCAAAGAACAAGCTTGTATGACATAAAGAATTTTTGGAAATATGATCATTTTAATTATATAAAGCCTTTCTCCATTGAAAAGAAGAATTTATTCCATCTTTGTATTAGATTTTTAATATTATTTAAGGTCTCTTTATAATTTGTTTCAATTGTAGTATCTAGGTTGTTAGTTATTATAATTCCCAAGTATTTAATTATATTATCGGTAGAGATATATTGATGGTATTTTTTATTTAGATCTTTTTTATTAGTATTTATAAGCAATACATTTGTTTTGTTCTCATTAAATTTAAGACTTGAAAAGTTTTGAATTGAGTCCCATAATGCTTTTAAACTGCTATTATTATTTTTAAGGTAATTAAAATATCATCAGCAAAAAGTTGAATTTTAAGCTCTAGGCTGTTGTCTAGTTGTATTTCTTCAATATTTTTATCCATATGTGTATTATTTGCTAAGGGTTCAATGACTAGCGCAAACAATAACGGAGAAAGAGGGTAGCCTTGTTTTGTGCCCTTAGTTATTTTAATAGATTTAGACAGACAAGATCCCAGTTTTATATAAGCCAATGATTTTTCATATAATGATTTTATTAACAAAGTGAAGTTGTTTGAGAAGCCATATTCTTCTAAAACTAACCACAGATAATCCCAGTTCACTGAATCAAATGCGCTATTTATGTCTAAGCTAATAACATTCATTTTGTTTTTGTGACATTTATATAATCAATTAAGGAAAGAATTCTTTTAATGTTGTCATAAGTGTTCCTATCTTTTATAAAACCTGTTTGATCCTCCTCTATCAAAAGTGGTAGTAATTGTTTTATTCGAGCAGCATGTATTGCCATAAAAATTTTATAATCTATATTAAGAAGTGAAATGGGTCTGTATGATGAACGTTCACTGGGATCTTTATTTTGTTTCAGAATTGGTGATATTAATGTGTACTTTCAAGAAGGAGGAATGTCTTTACCATTTTTAACTGATGTAAAGACATTCAATAACAACAGCAAAGCCTCATTTGATAGTAATTTAAACATTTCTGGGGTGATATTATCTATACCTGGAGCTTTGTTTAATTTTAGCTTATTTACTTCAGCTTTAAGTTCTGTCATTGTTATTTGTTTATCTATTAGTTGTACCTGCTCGTCTAATAACCTAACTTTAACATTGTTTTTTGAGAAAAGCTTTCAATGCTGAATGTGTTTCTGTTTTCTCATTTTGATTATTAAGTTTATGAAAAAATAGCCTAAAAGCTTCTAGTATTCCTTCTAAATCAGATACTTTCTTTTTGGTTTCTATATTATGTATTTCCTTGATTTGATTTGTTTTAATAATCTTTTTAGTCCTATTTGCTATTCTTCGTTGGTTTTTAGGGTTCATTGAATAGTAACATCGTTTATTTTTTTCTAAGTTGATCATTGTTTTGTGGTGTAGCGTCTCTGAGTATTTTTTATTAATATCTTCTAGTTCTTTTATTAAGTTGGTGTTTCCATTTTGAATATCAAGCTTTAAATTATCTACTTTTGAAAGTAATTCCATTAATTCCTTATTCCACTGTTTTTGTTTATTTTTATACCATCCCACCGCTCTTCCATATAGGTATGCTTTCAATGCATCCCATATATATATTTCAGATACATCTTTTGTAAGACTGATATCTAGAAATGTTTGTGTCTCTTTAATATAAAATTCCTTAAAATCTTTGAGATTTGTTATGTAAGATGGTATTCTTGTTACTGATATCCTTCTCTTGAAACATAAGTCTCTCAAATGTTATGGTGTTATGGTCCGAAAATGGACATGAAATTGTCTTGACTTTATTTAATTTAGAGGTTAAATCCTTTGTTATGTACACTCTATCTATTCTAGAGTATGTATTATGTCTATGGGAAAAATGTGTAAAGAATAGTGAATCTGGGATAGCATACTCATTTATGTCAACTATATTAAAAGTTTCAACAAACTCAGATAACAACTTTGTTAAAGGTGATCTCTTACATGTAGTTTTAGTATTTGTGTCAGTTTCTTTTATAATGCAATTGAAATCTCCAGCTATGATTAAATTGCCTTTGGTATATTGTACAATATCTTCTAAGTGTTGTTTGGCCACTCTAACACATAGTCCTGGTATCCAATAAATATTCACTAATGTATATATCATTTAATTGATAGATATTGTCACTAGACAAAACATTCCTGAGTTGTCATGGAACGTATTTATGATTTTAGGCATTAAAGTAGTGTTTTTCCACAAAATTACTACTCCCCTTCGCTTCTGATTACAGGTGGAACTTACTAGTATTGTATAATTTTTATTGTTTATTTTATTTATGTCATCCTGTGTAAGGTGTGTTTCCTGTAAAAATACTAGTTGCGCTTCACATAGCTTTAAATATCTATAAAGACTTCCCCTTTTGCAGCTATTATTTAAACCATTTACATTAAGAGATATACATTTTGCAATTGGATTTATATTAGCTTTGCTTTTATCCATATTCATATACTCGTAACAATGTGTAGATTGTGTGTACATGAAGAGAATGACTTGCTCTTTCTTCTTCCAACAGTATTACAATAGATTATAGACACCCAATAAAAGTAAATTACAAGATCATAACTGAGAACAAATAGAAGTTATGTCCTTACCATAACGTTCCATGTGGAGTGTTCATCTCGCCTTTGTTCTTACACATGGGTTCGAGATCCTCGGCTCCGTGCCCTCTTGCAAGCTCTGCATCGAGAAGAAGCTCGAGACAATCTAATACCCACAATCCCTCTGCCTTTACCTCAGATCTAGTTTGCAAGCAAACCAATCTCTAGAGAGCACATTCATGCTTACATCACATATGCACAGAAATAATAGTCTATACATAACTATATATATAAAAGAACAAATAGACATATATATATACATGCCAACTATGTACACAACATCTGCAAAGCAGCAGCAGAATGCTCGGCCAGGCATCAAACGTTCTTCTTAAGGGAGGGTGGGAATGTAAGAACAAAGCGAGATGAACACTCCACATGGAGCGTTATGGTAAGGACATAACTTCTATATGTGATAGTGTTCAATCTCGCCGTTTGTTCTTACACATGGGTAGCGTCCCTAGCTCCTTGTTCCTGAGGAACTCACGGAAGGACGTTCTTGAGCACAGTGGAACCAAAGGTTGCTCTGTCCCTAGAAGCCTTGTCTACCTTATAATGAGAAATGAATGTATGTGGCTTAGACCAAGTAGCAGCCGCACAAATAGCGTCTAGTGGTAGGCGGGCTGCATGAGCCAGAGATGTAGACACTGACCTTGTGGAATGTCCTTTGGGTTTGTGTAAGAGAGTTACATTTGAGGAATCATAGACATAGATTATACAATCCGTTAGCCACTTAGAAAGAGTTCTTTTGGTAACCGCTAGTCCTTTCCTGCTATCAGCAAAGGCCACAAAAAGTTGATCAATTTTTCTGTGATCTTTTGTTCTATCCAAGTAAAATCTTAGTTGTCTGTGAACATCTAATTTGTGCAACATATACTCCATTTTGTTGGAGTGATTTTTGAAGAAGGTGGGTAATTCAATGGACTGATTAATATTGTTAATAGAACACACTTTAGGGAGGAAGGATGAATTAGTTCAAGAGAAACTCTGTCAGAGTGAAAGATCAAATAAGGGTGCTTGATGGAGAGAGCCTGAAGTTCAGATACTCGCCTAGCGGAAGTAATGGCTACCAAAAACAGAGTCTTCCAGGACAAAAATTTTAATGGGCAAGAAGAGGCAGGTTCAAAGGGGCAACATTAATTTAGATAACAACAAGTTTAGACTCCAAGGTGATGTAGGAGATCTGACTGGTGGTCTAATATGAAAAACCCTTTTAAAAGGCTTTACAAAGTCTGTGGGCCATAACAGGAGCCCCACATTCTTCCACATGGAAATTTGAAATGGCAGCCAATTGAACTCTTAGTGTAGCAGGAGAAGCACCCTGATGGAATAAGTCCGTTAAAAACTCTAATATTTTATTCAAAGGAGCTATAAAAGGATCCACTTGCTGTGTATTTGCCCAGAATACAAATCGCTTCCATTTACTAGAATATGTTTTAGTAGTGGAAGCTTTATGAGAGCCACCAATATATTCGAACTGCTGGCGAAGAAGATCAGACCTGGCTAAGTTGGGAATTGGAGCAACCAAGCTGCTAGATGGAGGGACGAGCGGGATGGGGAGCCCCTGACGAGTGAGTCAATAGATCTGGCTCTGGGTCCAGAATCCAGGGTCCCGAATGCAGTGTGTCTTCAGGAAGGAAACCAAATTTGACGAGGCCAGAATGGGGCAATGAGGATTATTGTCCTGTGAAGGTTTCTGGCTTTCTGGAGAAACTTTGATATCAGGGAAATGGAGGAAATGCGTACAGGAGTCCCGGGGCCAATCGTGAATCAGTGCGTCCCTGGGGACTTCCCTGGAGGGTAATAGGGCAAAGTAGCTCCTGCATTTGGCGTTCATTGGAGGCAAACAGATCACAGGAAGGCTGGCCCCACGAAAAATCCTTTCGCCACTGACTGTTTTAGGGACCACTCGTGCGGTAACAGAATTGCTCTGCTCAGCCTGTCGGCTATGACGTTGGATGACCCGGGATGTGCGTTGCTATTAGAAAGCGACGCGTGGACTCCGCCCACTGCCAGATTCTCATGGCCTCTCTGCATAGCTGATAGGACTTGGTTCCCCCTTGCTTGTTTATGTACCAGACTACCGACATGTTGTCCGTCTGAACTGCAATAGTTCCTAGAGGAAGAAGGGGAGCAAAGTGTTGCAACGCTAGAAACACTGCCCTCAACTCTAGAACATTGATGTGCAGATTGTACTCCAAATTGGTCCATTCGCCTTGGACTGTCTGTCCCTGAAAGATGCCCCCACCCTATCAGGGAAGCGTCCGTGGTCACCGTAACTGTAGGTGGGTAGCACAAATGGTCTCCCCTTGGAAAGGTTGCGTTTGAAGCCACCAGTTTAGATGTGTCTTGCATGTTTTCGTTATAAGAATCTCGTGTGTTAGAGGTAGTTGTTGAAGCGACCATTGTGCAAACAGTAGCCATTGTAGGACTCTCATGTGCAGCCTTGCCAAGGGTATTGCAATAAGGGAGGCTGACATGAGTCCCAAAACCTTCAGTACCAGTTTTGCTGGAGATTTCCTTGACAAAAGTAGAAGGCGTATGTGAGTCTGAAGTGATAATATCCTTTCTGGGGAAGTCTTAGAATTAACTGACGTGTGTTTAATTCTGCTCCTATGAACAAGATATTTTGTGATGGCGAAGTAAGGATTTTCAGTTTACGGAAATTCCTAGGTGAACACACAGTTGAAGAGTAAAGTCCCTGGCCTGTAATAGTTGGCTGGGTGGTGGCAGAAAGGAGCCAGTCGTCCAGATCTGGAAACACCTGGAATCCTTGGCGTCTCAAGTGAGACGCTACCACTACCATGCATTTGGTGAAGACCCTGGGGCTGAGGTCAGACCAAAGGGCAGGGCTCGAAATTGAAAGTGACTGGCCCCAGCCGGGCAAATGATCTCTGGATGCCCTGGCCATTTTGATGTGGTAGTATGCATCTTCTAGATCTATTGAGCACATCCAGTCGTCCTGCTGTAAGAATGGAAGGATCGATTGAAGCGTGACCATTGAACTTTTCTTTCCTGACAAGGTATTGAGGTAGCTTAGGTCCAGGATGGGCCTCCAGTCCCCTGTTTTCTTTGGAACTAAAAGAACCTTGAGTAAGTCCCGAATCCTTGCTGGTCCGCTGGGACTGGTTGGATGACTCTTTTTCTAGCAGCTTTGAAATTTCTATAGCTGCTGGCTCTCAGATGGGCGGTACATCTGGGAGTCTTTTCTTTGGAATGGGATAGGATAGAAAGGGTATGTTGTAACCTCTGGTAACCACGCTTTTACCCACTTGTCTGTAGTTATATTTTGCCAGGCCTGAGGGTATAAAGCTAGCGACCCCGACTGCCTCCAGAGCAGGACAGTCGGGCCTCCTCTCAGGAGTGCTGGAAAGGTTTACCAGGAGTGTATCCCTGTCACCTTGATGTTGTGGACCTCTGCCGCCTGGGCGTCTTCCACCTCTGCCCCTCCTCTGCCTCTAGGGGCATCTCCCTGTGTGCCTGGGAAAGATCCTTGGGGTTTTGAAACCACATTTTCCACCACGTTGCCCTTTGGGGTGCGGTCTGGTTGGGGTGGAAAAGCGGACTCCGACAACAGACAGAGTCTTTCCCTCCTGTTCACACCGGGTAAGGGTCTCCTTTACTTTGGGGCCAAAGAGAGTGGCACCGTCAAATGGGGCGTTAGTAAAGGAAGACTTGAAGGCTTCCAAAGGAACATAAGCGCATCCAGGATTGTCTGCGAAGAGCAATCGCTGAAGCTGCTGCCCTACTCGAACCTTGCTGCGTGAAATCAGCCTCATGGACGAGTTCACAATGGATGTAAGGGTATTAAGTTGCTGTCACTTTCTCTGAGACAGCCGCATCTGTAGTACCCTGGAGGGTATCTCCCAACTCTTTGACTAGATCCCTCTGTAGGCGTGTAAAATGGGTCAAATAGTTCAGGGATCGCATGGAAAAAGCCGCTGAACTAAAACGCTTCCCTATCCATCGTCCTAGAATCTTTATTAGGGGATGGACAGATGAGGAAGACTCTGACATCTCCTTTTCGTGGCGCTGCCACCACCATAGCGTCCACTGGAACTCCTTTTGTTAAGTAGGTCTTGTCCTGAGGTGCCGTGATGTATTTATTGGGTTTCCTTGGGACTGGTTCCACTGTGTCAGGAGCCTCCCGCCCTTGAGCAATTAGTTCCATTAATTCGTCGAAGGGCAGAGTGACCCAGGAGGAAGAAGGCGAGCACCAAATGCCTTCAGCAAAACTGACTCATCCTCAGAAGGGGAAGGGACTGCCAGTCACCTCTCTGTTTGAGGATCTCCAATATGTCCGAAAAGAGACATCTTCTGAAGGTGACTTAGGGACCCTTCTGACTCATCTAAGTCAGTATCAGATGTCAAGGATTCTTGTGGAGAATCCAAGTGTCTCCTCTTACACAATCTTTTCCTAGGGACTTCTTCGTGGGAGCATCCGAAGAAGCCTCCGAGGAAGAGGGGCACCCTCCAGGGGTGGCTGAGACACTGGTGCCCGCGTTTGGATGTGGCCGTGGGTGCAGAGGAGGATAACGGCCCTTTATGGGGAGGAGAGGTTGCTTCCACTGATGTGGTTGTCTGTGTAGACAACACCTTCCTCATTAGGTCGAACGCCCCGGGTCCCGATCGAAGAATCTCCGGTTCAAGAAATGGGAAGAATCCCGAAACAGGCACGAAGGCATCGACCCGAGGCGAGGCGAATCGATCCGCCGAGGCCCGAGGGAAGAGTCGGAACGAACGTCGGTTCGACTCTCGACATGCCGGAACCAAGGACAGATCGTCGGCTCCGAGACTCCGGTAGTCCGGAGTCGAGTGAGAGGAACAGACCGAGAAAGACGGTTCTGGACCGAGGGCTCCACAATCAGAAGATCAGCCTCTTCCAGCTCCAAAGACTGAACAGGTCTCGGAGGAGGAATGGATGGAGACACTGGGAGGCCTTCAAGTTTCGACACCAACTGGGTGGAAACCGAAATAAGTTTGGACAGGGCGAATGCTCCAATAACTTCTGCACCACGATCCACATCGATCGGAGAGTTTGGAAGAAGAACGGGTCAAAGGAACCGAAGACGGAGCCGACCTCAATAAGGTCGAAGGAGGAGCTCCATCACGGTTCCAAGACTCGAGGCTCAGGAACCGATACCAGTTGAACACTCAGCGCCGAAGTCTGTGGAACCGGTGATCTAACTTTTGCTGGAGAGCTCGGGGCCGATGACTTGGGCTCCGGCATCTTCGATTCCTTAGAGGATTCGATGCCTGGTCAGAAGCATCCAGAGCCTCCTGAAAAGAAGGTTTTAATAAACCTCTGTCCATGAGTTTCCTGCCTATCTGTCATGACCCTCCCACTAAAGAGTGACAGATAGAACAGTCCTCTTGCAAGTGGAGAGGGCCAAGGCAGTAGACAGGAACTATGGTTGTCAGTCACTGACATTTTCTGGCCACACTGACAACGCTTAAATCCTGATTTTACCTTATCAGACATTTTACAAGAAAAAGACAAGTCCAGTATTATAGTCAAATCCGAAAAATTAGTGTCAAATCCGATTTAAATGTCGAATCCGGTTTAAATTTAAGAAGGGTTGGTAGGCCCCGAAAAACTCTAACCGATTAATAAGATTAACGGTACCGAGAATTTAACCCACTCAACACACAATCACTCAGTATATCAAGATATCCTTCTAGTATTAAATAGAACAAAAAAAATCCAATAAAATATAACAAATTAAGTTATATCTTAACTTTAGATGCTCGAGCTAGCTCCCAGCGATAGCAGCGGCAAACTAGATCTGAGGTAAAGGCAGAGGGGGATTGTGGGTATTAGATTGTCTCGAGCTTCTTCTCGATGCAGAGCTTGCAAGAGGCCGGCACGGAGCCGAGGATCGGCTCCGAACCCATGTGTAAGAACAAACGGCGAGATTGAACACTATCACATTATAAGATAAACAACCACCAAACCCCTCCATGAGAAAAAACATCTCATCCTTGAATGATCTAATCATTCAAGCGATCTCTCTAAGTCTGCATTTCAGCATCCTCCCCCGGCCCCGCCATATGGTAGTTTTATAATGAAAAGTATCTTATATATCTTTTAAGTATACATGTATCTGTCTTTACAGATTACTTAAATACAGTCTTTATCTATTTTTAATATTTTATAAAACACTAAGGCAACACAACTATACATAGATTTAATACTTAACTATTTGGTTTTGTTTAAATTGTAAAGGAAAATCTTTTATTTTAATATATATTTTGTGTAGCAATAACGGTTATGCATCTTAAAAATAATATGCTTGCTGTCTATCTCCCTTATATTGTGAGTGGCATTCATAGGTATCAAATGTATTGTAATGGTCTACCTATATATATATATATATATATATATATATATATATATATATATATATATATCCATACATACACATACACACACACACATATATATATATATATATATATATATACACACATACATACACACATATATGCATACATACATAAAAAAAAAAATGTTAAGCATTATATGCATCAGTTAACCATGCCACAAGTAGATTAAATCAGAAAGTATCCGTAACAATGAATATAATGTTACATTTGTATTGCCACTGCCATATTTCATCGCTAGTGTACCACATATGTCATATGTCAAATAGCAACTCATACTCCATATGATATTACAGGATTTATCTGCAGCGTTATAACTGTAAGGTTGGAAAATATGAGAAGCAAAGTAGGCTTTAAATATGCTATAACACAATTGTTTGGTACTTATTACTGTCAACTCTTCTACATACACAGGAAAAGATAACCTTATATGACCATCAACCATTTTCCTTTATTTTTCTCTTCATCCTTCTATTCTCCATTTTTAATAAATATTTGTTTCTATTGTGGCTTCTTTGAATTTAGTGAAGGTACTCCATATCACATTATAGATAATATACAACGTTCATACAGAGAACATGCCCAATATAGAGACATATTCTCAACTCAAGTGGTCCACACCATATATTTACAACACTGCAGTCAGAAATATACTAATGAATATGCAATAACTAGCAGCTTTGCAGCATGTGTCCGTCTCTAACAAGTACATACCTATAGGATATTAAAAAGAATAGATAGCACGCTCTTGTTTCATAATTAACAAATGCACACAGCCTGGTATTTACTTTCATAGACAGAAATTAGACCTGTTACTTATATGCATATCAGGTACCAACAGCAATATGTTAGTAAATGCCTATGCTATTCAAATCATATTTTAATACTGATTGATATGAGATGTAGCTGACAATGGCTTTAGCGTTTGTGATGTTATATAATATATATTCAGTATTATAAGTAAAAGTATGTTGCATGCCTATTTGCAATCTAAGGTTCAAGGCTGATCAATTTAGACATACAAGACAATCTCTTTAGCCTTGGTTTTATAATGGGAGTTACTGTGTCTCTACACAACCATTCATTTTCAGTGAAGATGTTCAATATTAATATAACTTGCCTTTAATAAAAGCATACTTATAATTCAGCAGTTCTTTCCTATATATATAACAATATCATAAGCAAGACTGAGATTTTTTCTTGCTCATTACTGCTTAATGATTGTGCTACTTGAACAATTTAATATTTACAGTGTATCTTGATAATTAAACAGCAACTCTTTTTTAACCTTAAAATGCCTAATAACACATAGCTACATTCATGAACCTTAATTGACTTACTATCCTTAAGGTTGAGTACACTAGCTGCAGTGTGTTTACAAATATGTTATATAGTTCCAGTCAAGGACTTAAATGTATTACATTTTTATAAAATTAAATTAAATTATAGTAATTTACGTGGGTGATCTTATCAGAAAAGATTATAGTAAAGTCTGTATGTGTTAACTATTCATACAGTTTCTTCCAAGTGATATACTTCTTTTTAAGCTTTGTGTGCTGTTTATGTGTACAATTCAAAATTAATAACAAATATTACAATATAATAAAACGTAATGTATGTGTTGATACCTTCTAAATTCATTAGGTACTTCAGTGTACTTTTAATATTTGTTAAAACTGTAAAAGCACTTTGCCATCTCATAAATAGTGTGCTGGTTACTTTAAGTAGCTTAGGAGCTGACACCACACCCATACTGTCTTGTTTTAGTGCTGACATCACTCATGACTGTTTACTTTCATTTTGTGCTGTTAGAAGGTTTAACACACTGTAATGGATTCTAACTGAAGAACCTTCATTCAGTGGTGGTAAAATAAGAGTTCCCAGCTCGTGACCATGGCAGGAAGACAAAAACAAAGTAAGTGAAGTTTTTAGGGCTTTTTTTAAACTGAACACCAGCTCATTAAACTTCTATTAGTTTTCTTAACATTAAGGGCAGATATACAAGCCAAACAGTTGTTTGTTAGTCAAAAAGACACTTTTAGCATCAAAGAATAGATAATTACTTTTCAAGGCACTTTTTGACATTTATTACTATCAGTTTTATATATTATTATGTGTATTAAATACATCAGTTTAGATATTTCATGCAGCTTAGTGTAAATAATATAAAAGGAATCATGCTCATTTAAACACACCACATTAATATGTCAGTGTAAATACATCATATTCTATACTAGCAGTAAAAGGCAGGTAATTTATAAATGAACTATCTAAACATCATTTAGAGTTAGAAAAATCATGACTGTAAGTATTTACACTGTAATAGAGAAAGATATGTTACCTTGCTTTCTTTAGGGTTGTTTGCTTTAGTTATAAAATGTCCTGCTTATCTTGTATTTATATTGTTTCAAAGACTGATACATGTGTAAAGCATGAATGCTTTCAAAGAACTTTTTTGCCTTACAGAGCAAATAGAAGACAATAATGTTTGTGTTTTTCATGTCTTTTATCGTTTCTTTTTCTTCTTGTCAGCAGTGCTCCATTCATTTTTTTCTATGTGACGCTTAACCCCAAATTGGGAGAAATCCATTTCTTCCACATTATCCAAGGCTTTATTAGCTGAAAGATAAGAAACTGTTGCTTGCAGAGTGTCAAAAGTTTTAGGACCTTCAGTAAAAAATATTTTTATTTTTGCAGGGAACAGCAAGTGGACTTTAAGTTGTCTTTTTTTCAATTCCTTTATCAGAGGGAGACATTCTTTTCTTGCAGTTATAACTCCAGCAGAATAATCATTATCAAATCTGATTATGTTGTCTTTGTATTTAACTGGAGAAGTTGACCATGCTGTTTTTAAATAAGTTCCTTGTCCTGTGATGAAAAAACTTTACTATTATTGATCTCGGGTGATTTTTTGATTTGATGGTTGATGAAGCAGCTCTTAAGGATCTGTGGGCTCTTTCAGTTCCATAAGAAAAAGCTTCAGGCAATTTTAAAACTTCTGGTAACCAGGTAGTAAGGAAAGTCACCATGTTATCTCCCTCTGTTTTCTCTGGTAGCCCATAGATGCGAAGGTTATTTCGTCTGGACCTGTTCTCTAGATTCTCTATTTTATTTTGTAATGAAGCATTTTGTTGTGATAAAAAAATGTAGCTGAAGATCTTGTTCTGAGAGTCTGCCCTCAGTATCATTTAAGGATCTCTATGTCAGCTATTTGAGACTTCTGTTGCGTCACTATTTCTTGTAGTTGCTGTATTTGTTTTGTAGATCTCTCCTCAAAAGTGTCCAGTTTGGTATTCATTTTGTCAAATTTCACTGACAAGTCTTGTATAGCATTTAATAAAGACTCTATCTCCTTTTTCATCGTCTGGTCCTGTGTGGTATGCTTAGAAAAGCTCATTTTCAGTAGATTCAGATACCTTCCTTCTTGTTTTTGGCAGGAAAAATAATGTTTAAAGCCAAATTTTTTGCAGTGTAGACTTCTAGTGATATTAGTAGAAGTAATTCAACAAAATAGGTTTGTCTACAATATCTAGTTTTTAAAAATTCCTGTCAGAAATATCTTTTGAGTGCAGAGCTGAGAAAAGATGCTGCCAACCAGTCTACATCGTAGCCACGCCCCCCCTCTAGAACATCTTGATTGTACTAGCATGCTATGTTATGCCTGTATTCTGCACTGCTGAATTTACTGTGATAACCTGTAATTATGCATTGTAAATATGATTTTTTGTTTAACGTTTCCTTATTTATCTTGTTAATTTCATTGTTCTATCTTGGAGCTTATCTCACCCGGCCTCTACTGAAAATGGACATGTATCCAGTTAGACTAGCCCGGTCAACAAATGTAAAATAAAAATAAATAAATATATGCATTAGCACAAGACCTGGTACAAGAATACAGACAACACACCATCAGTGCACGATTTCAATGCCTACCACGTTTGTTCAGACCCACCACACTACATGAAGGCATTAACGGTAGTAGTAGCTCTCTAGTCGTAAAACAAAACTATAACTCCAGACTCATTAAGTAGGATAATGACCTGGAACACCTTCATGTCCAACTTACCATCAACAAAACCTCATATCACATTGTAGCCAACTATAAAATTCCCCTCTACTACTTCCATGCCCCACAACTCTGACCTATCTAATATGTAAGCCCTAAGCATACTGCCAAACACAATTCATAAAGCTCACTGCATGTAAAAACAAATCTAATTCTGAAAATGCCAAAAATGCTCTTGCTAAGGCTAAAAGAGAACTTTGTACTCTAATAAAACAACCAAAGGTAGATATGAGGTAAAATAGTAACCTAAGCAAAAGACAATCACAAAGTCTTTTTAACTACAGCACAAAAATTGCACTGAGCTAACAGTAAATAATATCACATTCTCTAAGCCTGAAGACATAACCAATCTACTCGTGGAAAAATTTAGCTCTAACTTCACTCCCCCCTTTGCCCAGGACTTTTATCAATATCCACACCTCACTCTCAAATCTCCCAAGAAAAAGTCCTACATGACCTACCCAAAGCCAAGAACACTGCTTCTATGAGGCCAGATAATATACCTGGATGCCTACTGGTCAGCCTGAAGCATAACCTGTCAACCCCCCCTACAGGACTTATGCCATTTGAATGGAGGACTCCAACAGTCATCCCTTTTCACAAAGGTGGGGTGTCAACTGATCTTGGAAACTATAGAGCTGTAAGCCTGACCAGCCTCATCTGTAGGGCAATGGAATGGACCATTATGGAATTAAATAAAAAAATAAGCAACCTATAAAACACTGACACAAGCCAGTTCAGTTTTATCAAAGGCAGATCCTGCCTATTTAACCAGGCTGACTTCTTTGGGAAAGTCACCATAACAATAGATGAGAGAAAAACTGTTCACACTGCATATCTGGTCATCGCAAAGGCATTCAACAGCATCCCACATTCAGGCATTGTTGATAAACTCATGCAGCTAAATGTAAATCTCTGTATAAATTGCTGGATAGCAAACTGGCTCATGAACATAACCCAAGAAATTAGGATGGGTGGATCTACCTCCATGAAGAGACCCATCACCATTGAAGTACCCCAAGGTTCAATCCTTGCGACATTCCTTTTTGGCATCTACTTTTCAAGAGTTCAAGGCAAATGTTAATGGCTTATGGCTGAAGTTTGTTGATGACTAAACTCAGTGACAGCATAAACTGTACAGAAGACACCAAGATCCTTCAGGAAGTCCAGCCATAAACAAATAGCTGGCATCAAACTAGAGTCAGATCATGGTCAAATGGGTCTTAGGGCAGGATAATGGACTGCTTCTTCCCCTGCTCAGCATTACCAATATTCCTATTACTTGGCTGTCTCTCCTCAAATACCATAAAACACTGTTCAGACTTATCAGTGCACATACTACTATTTTTTTTACGTCTACAATGACCACAGAGATTTAAAACCGTTACTTCAAATTTTACAGCAAAAACACTTGTCAGCCATTTGTTAAACAAAACAGCCTCACACTGAAAACAGACCTAGCATAAACAACAGTAAACAACTCTTCCCTTGAAATTCACATTTCTTCAAAATGCATCCAGCAATTCATTAAACTGCAACATGCACTGGGACTCATAGTAAACCAGAATATTGTGAAGTGCTAATTGATTGATGTCTACAAGAAGGGCCAGAAGACAAATGTGCAATGGCATTTGCTAACAGCTTGGGACAGTCCATTGGATGCAACTGTCTCTTTTCATGGGTAACTTAGGACTACTGCCTTGTGAAGTGACTTGATCAGAGTCGCATAGTACACAAATTAAGGTTGAGAGAATCAAACTCTGTACTACAAGAAGGAGCTAATAGCCATACTCATCTGGACCAAGTATCATACAGACTGCTTTAGCCCAACACAGTGCATTTTATACCTGTGTGCCTGCAAAAACACAAGACTAATTAAAAATGTATTCACAGTTAAAATATTAACATTAAAGTCATAGACTTTGTGCTATTTTTAATCACAGCCATAATTAGCTTAGCTTTTGGTGTCATGCTAGGGGATACAATATTTGACAGCATTAGAAGACATGGATAACAAACCATGTTGCTTTGCTAAGAATGGTCTACACCTGGCCTCTCTATGCCTTTGAATATTGACTAAACATTGTCCTCCCCTAGAGCCTTTTTAGGCCATGCCAAATAGACAAACCTTCCAATACAGCAAAATATATCTAAGGATATCTAAAGGTGTTATTGCTACATACCAGGAGTCTAAACAAGAAGCTCCACTCCCTCCAATCTCCCCTCACCTTGGAAAATGTGGATATTTGTGCAGTTACCAAGACATGGTTTAAAGCCGCAGAGAGTACCCAGTGGTACTACGTTTCAGTGCCTTCCACACATTTACACCAGCAATTGCACAGACAGGGACTAAAAGTGGAGGTGTCTTGATCTACATCAATAACAAGCATACCTCTAGGTTGGTTAAACAGGATGACACACTGAAGTTCCGCCACTTCCAGATTACCATACACAAAGTCCCACACCACATCTAAGCAAGTTATAGGTCACTCTCTATGCCCCATGAAACTAGTGACACTTACTTAGACATACTGGAGAAACTCACAATCCAACCAAATATAGATGTATTGCAGACACTCACCATTACACCAGTTACCATATTCATGGGGGACTTTAATTATCCCACTGTAAACTGGGAATCCTACATGACCCCAAATTTGCAGGCATAGAGATTGCAAGACTTGGCAACACAAACACAGTGGACCATTTAGTGCAAATGCCTACTAGAGGTACACACATATTGGACCTGGTATTCACAAATATGGGGAGCGCTAATGCCTGGGTAACTCTAGCTACCACTTATCTCTTACCTTCTCACCTATATGGAGTCCCTATCACAACTAATCTACAAGCCTCATCTAGTTCTAAACTTGAGCAGTGCTATAACAAAGCTGTCAGACTCACTTCCAACAAACCTTACTGGACCCATCACTGTTTAGCACTAAAAATACTTAAATGGCTCAAGCTTCCTCACCACCTAGCTTATTATCAGCTCATCTTAACCCCTAAAATCATCCATACCCTATCCACCTGCCCAGCAATTAGACCTTTACTCCAACACTATCTTCCAAATTATCCCTTTCAGTCAAATAATAAACACTTGCCTACCATCTACCACAAAGGGCTACTGGGGTCAGTCTCTATGTAGCTAGAACTTGGAATACAATTCCTATATCACTCAGGTCTGTCAGCCATCAGTTTGAAAGCCATTACTAAAAGACTTCCTCTCTGCCTCCTGGCTTTGTCCAAAGCACTAAAATCACTTAGCCTGTTTATCCCCTTCCAACATAATTTTATTGTACTTCTTTAAACTATTATACTCTCATCTAATTCGCACAACCAAATTATTATGCTGTCACTACTTCTCTAACACTTAAAACTGGCATGTCTTCTCTAATACCTCACTCTACTGTATTTCTTAAATTGCTCCTACCTATCTTATACATCCCTCTTCTATCTGTAAAGTGCCAGTACAAGGCTTCTAAATGTAATGTTTGTGAATATCAATACACATTTTATTATATTATTATGCTATATATTCACTGAAACTGCATTATAAAATTTGTTTTTGTAAACACTGATTAGATTAAATATGATACCTTGGAGCTTTTCTCCCCTAGGCCTCCCCTGAAAAGGGCATCTGTGACAGTCAGGTTTTCCTGGTAAACAAATGTCAATAAATAAAATAAAAGCAGACACAGCAGTCAGGGATTTGGGGTCAAATGTACTTAGTAACCTGGCTTTTGATAAACATGTTCTTAAGAAAGTAAGATCATTCTATGTCACTCAACATATTAGGGCATGGCATCTGGGTCCAGGCAAGTCATCATGCCACTGTACTCAGCCATCATCAGAACCATCACTATAATGTGCCCTTCTGTAGGTATCTGACCAGCACATACAACAACTGGAACATCCACAGAAGTTCATCACAAAAAGAATACACAGTATAAACACAATGCCTGATGCAGATTGCCTCAAAACCCTAGGTCTACACTCTGTTTCCTACTGACTTTTGACAGGTTATTTATGCCTGGCTTATAAGGCATCCATAGATCCCATTCTGATGGATCATCTGCATATCTGCAAAATGAGCAGCACTACTAGATTTAAGGATTTAAACTTTGCTTACAACTTAAATAGGACATATTGGAGGGACAGTTATGTATCTCAGGGAATCTTCATTCTCTGGAATGGGCTTCCCATCCATGTGAAGCTGAGCCCTTCACTAACTCTATTCAAGAGCAACCTGGACCAGTAGATGGGAAATCGGGAATTCACTCCTGGTCTGACAGCTATGTTCTGATGGACATGGGCAGCCATTAAATCATGCCCTAATACACACCCCTTAAAATAACCTCGAACGCACAATAACTCGTGGGATAAATTTGGGTTGCATGGGCTTATAAAGGTCCCACTGGTCATTATCCTAATATACACCTATAAATCTATGATCAAGCCCAAATAAAGTACAGTTGTGTACCTACCATAAATGTAGATGTTCGAGTGTATTCACTGTTGCAGTCATTACAATTGGGTTATCCTGCTGGCAGGCTACACGCAGTCAGTCTGAATTCCAAAGTCTAGGTCCGGCGTCGGTTGCTGTCGCCGCCTCCCTGACGTCAGTGCGCCAGGGGTATAAAAGATGCAGCAAATGCCATTTTCTTCAGTTTTTCTTGCCCCAGATGTCAGGTGCCCCTAAAATGGCAGGCTAAATTATGCTAATGAGTATGCATGCACAAAAAACAACTTTTCCTTCATCTACAAGCAAATACACCACATAGGTTGTATAGAATAGAGAAGTACAGATAAGTCCCAGCAAAGGAAAAGGGGGATGGTCGGAGGGTAACCTGGACTGCAACAGTGAATACACTTGAACATCTACATTTATGGTAGGTACACAACTGTACTATGTTCATTGTGTTTCACTGTTGCAGTCATTACAATTGGGTTGAATCCCAAAGCTAAGGTTGGGAGGCTGGCGCTAAATAGGATTAGGATAGGCTATCAGGCCCTGCAGGACTGCAGTGGCAAAACCTGCCCTGGATTTAGAGTAGAGAGGTAAATGATAGTGCTTTGTAAAAGTATGCACTGAACTCCAAGTTGCAGCCTCTAAGATGTCTTTGGTTGGTACTCCTCTGAGGAAGGCTGCTGAAGTGGCTGCTGCTCTGGTTGAATGTGGCCTAATGCCCTTAGGCACTGATTTGCCATGCTGTGAATAGCAGAAATGAATGCAGTGACCTATCCACTTTGAAATAGTCTGCTTTGAGATAGGCTTTCCTTGTGATCCTGCAGCATATGCCACTAGAAATTGTTCAGTCTTTCTGAAAGCTTTGGTTCTGTCCAAGTAGAAGCGTAGTTGCCTGTGAATGTCCAAAGAATGCAGAATTCTCTCACCCTTATTCTGTGGGTTTGGATAAAAGGTAGACAAATGAATTGTTTGGTTAAGGGCCACACTGGACACTACCTTAGGCATAAATGTAGGGATTGTCCGCAGAGAAACCCTGTCTGGATGGAAAATGATGAAAAGTTCCACAGCCATGAGTGCCTGTAACTCTGAGACTTGTCTAGCAAAGGTTATTGCTAGGAGCAGAGCTGTTTTCCAGGATAGGAATTTAATATCAGCTGCAGAGGCTGGTTCAAATGGAGGCAGTGTGAGTTTTTCCAAGACATAATTGAGGTCCTATGCAGGTATTGGTGCTCTCCTTGGAGGTCTTATGTTTTTGTCCCCTCTGAGGTACTGTCTTAGTAATGGATGAGAAAAAATAGGTGGTTCTGTATTGTAATGAGCTGAAATGGCAGAGGCATGAATTTTAATTGATGAAAAAGAAAGGCCTTTATCAAGCATATCAGTTAAGTATTGCAAAATCTGAGGAATATTTGGAACAATTGTGTCATAGCCTTGTGTCTGGTTCCAAGCACAGAATCTCTTCCATTTTTCTGGTTCTAGGCCTCCTGGCCTCCAAAATAACATCCATCACTGCTTTAGAGAGAGGTAGATTGCGGTGGTGGTGCTGCGGTAGCGTTGTCGCCTCACAGTTAGACGTTGCCCGTTCGATTCTCAGTTACAGCGTCTTCTGTGTGGCGACATGCATGAATGGGCGTTCCTTCATTGAAGGTTGTGCGTTAGGCCCGGCAAGCCAGCATGTAAAAAGCTACTGCCAATCATTAGCGGACCGGAGTTCCGCTGTGTCAACCCCTAACCGGGAAAACCCGAAAGACACAAACAAACTGCTTTAGAGAGAGGTGTGCCTTGACTGGCTACATTATCCGCCATGCTGCCAGGTTTAAGGTCCTGAGTTGGCTGTGCAGTATTTGACTGTCTTGTTGGGTCAATAAGTGAGGAACTTGAGGTAATGTCCAAGCTGGGCATTGAGCCAAGCTCTTTAGGATTAGGTACCAGTGCTGGCGGGGCCAGTCTGGGGCAATCAGTATCATTTTTGGTTTCTCTTGTCTGACCTTGAGGAGTAACTTGGGGAGGAGAGGCAGAGGAGGAAAGGCACACACTGTTAGGCCTTTCCAGCTGAAAGATAGAGCATCCACTTTCCATGCTTGCTTGTGATAAGTCCTTGTGCAGAATTTCTGTAGTTGGTAGTTGTGAGGGGAGGCAAATACGTCTATGTCCGGGCATCCCCAGTTCCTTGTTATCATGGTGAAGACTTATGGATCCAATTTCCACTCGTGGGGACCCATTGGGTTTCTGTTTAGTTCGTCTGCCAGAGTATTTGTCCTTCCTGGCAGGAATTGTGCTTGCAGATGTACTTTGATAAGTCAATGCTGTGTCCCACAAGTTCATGGCTAGTCTGCAGAGGGGGAAGGAATGTGTGCCTCCCTGCTTGTTTATGTACCACATAACTGTAGTATTGTCCGTCCTTATCAGTAGTTGTCCTGGATGAAGTAGATCCTTGAAGGCTGTCAGGGCGTTCTGAACAGCTAGCATCTCTTTTTGATTGATATGTAGATACATTTGACTTGCGGACCACGTGCCCTGAATACATCTACCTGCCATATGGGCCCCCCAGGCATAATCTGATGTGTCTGTTGTCAATATCTGCCTGGCTGTGGGCAAGGTGAATGGCTGTTCTATGTTGTGGTGACAGGCTTTTGCCCACCATCAAAACTCCTGTTGCAGGCAGGGAATGAGGGTAATTATCATTTCCAGGCTGTGGCAATGTTGAGTCCAAACACTTTTTAGATACCATTGAAGTTTCCTCGTATGCAGTCTTGCATATGGAATTAGCAGAATGCAGGATGCCATGAAGCCTAAAGCCTGCAGAATTTTTCTTGCAGATAACTGGGGCTTTGTTACCAACATTTTGAAGTAATTAGTCAGTTGTCTGTGTTTGTCTGGCAAGAGATAAGCCATCTGGGCAGTTGTATTTAAGCTTGCACCCAGGAATATTATCTCTTGAGAGGGTACAAGTTTTGATTTCTTTTCATTTACTGTGTACCCTAGACCTGTTAGTAATCTGTTTACAAACACCAGATGCTGTAGTAGAATGTCCTTGTTCTCTGCTTGAATAAGGCAGTCGTCCAAGTAAGGATATATTTGTATTCCTCTTTGTCTGCAAAATGCAATCACTGGTGCCAGGCATTTTGTGAAGACCCTGGGGGCAGTAGATAAGCCAAAGGGCAGTGCAGAGAATTGGTAATGCATTGAGCCAGCTATAAATCTGAGGTATCTTTTGCATGATTGTCTGATTGGGACATGCAGGTATGCCTCTTTCAGGTCTAAAGTCACAAGCCAAGCCCTCTTGCCCAGCATGGGCAGAAGCTGCTGCTGAGTTAACATTTTGAATTTTGGAATATCCAGGAATGTGTTTAGGATAGACAGGTCCAGTATTGGTCTCCAGGTTTTGTCCTTTCTGGGCACCAAGAATAGCCTTGAGTAGAATCCTAGTCCCTGCTCTTGCTGTGGTACTAATTGAATAGCTCTCATGTCCATGAGGGATGAATCTTGTTTTTGTGCCTCTGCCCATTGATTGCGTGGCAGGTCTGGCATACCGTTTGGCCTTGGCAGGCTGTGAAAGTGGAACCTGTAGCCTTGTTATTTAGGACCCATTTGTCCTGGGTGATCATGTACCGATTTTGTGAAAAAAGTGCTAGTTTTCCCCCCAAAGCGGTTGCCAAAAGATAAGTGCTTGGTGTTGGCAGGGGAAAGTCATTGAGACTGTTTCCTGTATGGCTGTGATTTTTCCTCTCCGCTTTTGGAGGTAGAAGCACCCCATTGTTTAGGCCTGTATGAGCCTTGGGGCTGTGGTCTGCCTCTGGGGCGTCTGTATCTGCCTCTTTGTGGCCTGTCTGACACTGGAAAGGACCAATTCTTTGTAGGCCAGTTCCTGCTAAATCTGGGAGGCTGTACCTGCAAGAAATCCTTGACTGTTTGCATAGATTTAGCTTTGCCCTCCATTTTCTTCAACACCTCTTCTGCTTTAACACCAAACAAAGTATCATGCTGTAATGGAGCATCTAATAGTTTTGCTTTAACATGATCAGGCAGATTCTGTTCTTTTAACCAAGCATGCCTCCTAATGACAGAACCTGTAACAGCAGCCCTGCAGGAGGCCTCTAGAGAATCAAAACCACATTGCAAAGTATGCTTTCCAACTTGTTCAGCTGCATGCAATAAATCCTGCATTTCTTTGTTGTCTGCACATTCTGAATTTGTTAACATTTTCTGTTTAAACAGTGACATAAGATACTGCTGACATTTAAGCATATGAAATTAGCAATATAAAGCTCTTACAGCCAAGGTAGCAGAAGTATAAATCTTTTTACCCCATCTGTCCAGGGCCCTAGAATCCCTATCAGAGGGGATAGGGTTTTTTGCAGTGGAAGCCTTGACCCCTTTGGGACCCTGAGAGATGGTTTCTGGGTCAGCAGCAGGGTTTTTATAAAGAAATTTATGTGAATCAGGAACCTTGTAGTATCTTTCTGGCTTAACAGGGGCTGTTGATAAAGAGTCTGGAGATAGACTGGACTATGAAAAAACATCATCTACAATGTCTAAAACAGGTGGGATAGCAAAGGGCCTGAGGCAATAAAAGGAAGTCTCTGAGCCTTTTCTTGGATTCTGAGTAATCTTGGCTCTCCCAGTGGAAATGCTCCCTCATAGTATGCAGTGTCTCCCCAAAAGAATAATCCTCAGGAGGAGAGGCTGAAGGGATAGATTCTTCAGCATCAGAATCCTCATAGGGAGGAATAGAATATTCCTGTTCAGAGGAGGAATCAGAAGAAATGGAAAACTGGTCTGAAGATTCATATTCTAACTCTTGCCTAGGCCTCTTATCCGGAGGGGGATGGGCACCCCTGATCAAAGTAATTAGGTCTTCGGCCATTTTAAGCATCTGTGTTTTTAGGCATGGAGGCCTGTCCAGGAGAATACTGTGCTTGTCTCTTTGTCTTTAGAGCTGCTTTAGTCTTTGCCTTTGAAGCTGAAGTAGGTTTCACATATAACTGTGTAGGCCTGAAAACACCCTCAGAAGCCGATGCCTGCTCAGCGGCTCCGGACCCATCTGAGGGAATAGTTTCCGAGTCTCCAATACCTTGAGTTTCCAGTGGCCTAGTCGGCACCATGTGGGAGTCGGAAGCGGCCTGTGGCTCTGAGATAGTGGGCGTCAGGGGCTGTGACAGCACCTCACTGAGAACAGGCGAACTAGCGACAGACCTAGCAGAAGCCTTGTTGTTGGTTTTGGATCTCGGATGCCTGTCCTTTTCTTTTTCCTTGTACTTTTTATAAACTCCGGTAGTCAGCTGTTCTGACGGCATTATATAATTGAATCTTCTGCCAAAGTAATGGAATGCAAAATCGTACCGACGCTTAATAGTGCGTTGGTTAAAACTAGCACAAAACCAACAACTAGCAACGTTATGGTCAGGGCCTAGGCAAGGAATACAGTAAGAATGAAAATCCTTATGAGGTATTTGCTTCCCACAAGAAATACAATTATTAACTTTTTCTGACATCAGTCTGGAGCAAGAAAAAAGTTTCCCCAACAGGGTACTTAGCTTTAATGAAGATTTCGGATCTGAAATTCGAATTTGAAAATCTCAGGAGTCGGCCGACCAGCACTTGCGAACTGCTTTTGCTTCGGGCACTGTGAGACAAGAAAGACTGAAGAAAATGGCGTTGGCTGCATCTTTTAAACCCCTGGCGCACTGACGTCAGGGAGGAGGAGACAGCAACCGACGCTGGACCTAGACTTTGGAATTCAGGCCGACTGCGGGTAGCCTGCCAGCAGGATAACCCAATTGTAATGACTGCAACAGTGAAACACGATGAACATCATATCTTATATGATGTTCCTATTTACTGCAATCAATTCATTTCTTTACACCATAACTACTGTGGGTTTCAAGAATCAAATATTTACACACACACAAATACATATGCACATGCACACACACAACACCATCAATTACAACCACTTGCATGACTGTATACCTCAGATATCTACTTGAGAGCAAGTGAATACATTCACAAATAAGGGCAAAAAATGTATCTTAGCTCTCTGCTGTCAAAGCTACAAAGTGGAATCCATCACAACTCACCTCTGACCTCTCAACTTCTTAGCTCAAATCAGAGATAAAGACCGAAATATCAGGAATGGATTTTAAATGTTTCTGTTATATACTTATAAAGTTGACAGAAGAAAAGCTATGCATTAGCAAGCATTTTCTGAAGAATACAAAGTCTAAAACTTATGCCTGTCATTATTTAATGACTGCAATTCACAACAATTTGTCAGAAAGCCACAAATTTTACACAGAATGAACAAAAATACCTCTCAACTTCTTTGCTCAAGAATTCTGGACAAAACCAAAAATAATGAGGGTATAAAGCCCTAAATTTGAATACATTGTCTTTTAATTATTTACTAACCAGGTAAATTCACTGTACAGAGTACCCCTTTTCAGGGATGACCCACAAGCACTGAGTGACCTGCTCAAAAGAACACAGGAGGTAAATGAGGTGGAAGGATTCAAACCCTGTACTTTTGACCACAGGGATGTGGCTTGTTAATAGCTCAGACCGTAAGTGCCAAACAAGTTTAATTAGCTTGAAATGCATTTTCTGAACAACAATATTTAACATTATTTACTGACTATTATCCTCAATGACGTATTAGAAAAATGAAAAAGTTAAGGAAAGTCTGGCAGTTAGTGCACTGGATTAAGACTCTAAGCTCTTAAAGAGCTGCTTCCTGTAGTCAAGAGCACAGGGCTTGATTCCTTCTATCTCCATTTGCCTACTGTGTTTTTGAGCAGGCCATTTAACCAGATAGCAATTTTGGTGCATAAGAAATATTCTTACTTTCTTTTTTTTTTTTCAAAACAAGTTTATTGTTTTAACATATAAGAGAAATATCATAACAATTTTATACAAATAATTAAAAATAGGTATTATTATAATATTCAACAAAACAACTAAAGTATTTACAAAGACATCCACTACAATCAGATCAATTAATTAAACTAAAATACTGTGCTATTGAAATTAGAATTTTTTTAACAACTTTTGTAAATTATCCCATACAATAAAATGTGATGTTTTTCTAGTTGTTCTCATTCTAATTGTGCTTATTTCCATATGACACATTATATTCATAACATTTTTAAATTCATT
>NC_056726.1:643005965-643025965 GCF_019279795.1 Protopterus annectens | reverse complement strand
ACCCCTAATGGGAACAGCCGAAAGAAGAAGAATTGAAGCCATTTCTGTGTTCTTTGAGATATGCTCTGGATAATGTATCAACAATGCATATTCTTCTCCTAGGTTGGCATAGAATATACAAATCAATCCTTTAAGCAACAACAGCGTTCTTTGTAGTCTTGTAGTCTTAGTGGAGCTATATGTAGCAGTTTATAAGTAACCTGTGTGCAAGGAAATGTACTGGATGGTGCAGTTGTGTGGCAGTAGCGTTGTCACCTCACAGCAAGAGGTTCTCCAGTTTGATTTTCGGCTGGGGTGCTTTCTGTGTGGAGTCTGCATGTGCTCCCTGCATTTGTGTGGGTTTCCTCTGGGTGCTCTGGTTTCCCTCATTTTACAAATACATGTGTCTGGAGCATTTCTTCCTGGGCCTCCGCTGAAAATTGGCTCATTCCAAGTTGGACTTTCCTGGTTAAGAAATGCTAAATAAATACTTATAGCATTTTTACAGCCATACACAACAGCTAGTTGCTCTCTTTTTTGGTTAGTCATACTATAGCTGGCACCTGCCATGGCTGTCAGCCAGGCCGACCCTCCTGTAATATTGCTGCTCCAATGCTAGACACAATGACTAGCAGGTAACATTACAAGTTTTAGTCACATTCTAATACTAGAATGTTGGAGCCAGTTAGTAGCTTTTTAAGGAGCAAAATATTCTTCTGCTGCTGCTAAATCCAAATCCACAAGCAAGTCTTTTATGGTATATTGGCACTTTAGATAGATTTGGTATGAGCATTGACAGGTACTGTACTATACCCAACAGCTATCTAAATAGCAAATGCTTGCTATGAAGTCTGTCCAGCAGAACCACTGCCCTTACTTTCTCAAGACCTGGTTGTATCCATGACTGATCAGCACATATTCTACGTACTTGACTCCATCAACACAAATCCGACAATTGTCCTTCTTTAAACTTTAAGTTATTAGATTATAGCTGATCAAGCTAACATTTTAGGATTGCATTATAATGTACTATTCTATAGTTTCAGTTTATACTAAAATCTAATCAATAATATTTATAACAGGCCTTCAACCATTTGTACCACTGCCCAGTGAAATAGCTGTGAATCAGATGAGATTTTAAAAGACATTTTAAAGAACTTGTATCTCCCAATGCCTGGAACTGTCTGGATAGAATATAACATGCAAGAACCCTTTCTGTTGGCAGCATTGACTGAAACAATGGTATGTTTTCATGAGATAATGCACTAAATTACTTTCTTCAAGTCCTGTGGATAAGTGCATATCCTAATATTGTCAGTTTCACTATAATCACCCTACTATTTATCCATGGTGTGGGCGCATTCTGCCATGGAGTTCATCATTGCTGGTATTATGGATGATTGGCAGTAACTCTGGATTAATCATTATGGTGTATTACTCTGGTATGCTGTGTAGTCCAGTAAGTAAATCAAAATACATCCCAAAATATAAAATACAGCTTTTTAATTAATTTTTCTGTTTTTTTGCTTTGTGTACACACTGCTTTGTTTCTGAGATTTAACAGTTTGTACTGCCCAAATGGGTGAGCTAATAGCTCTGTGAATTCATACATTAGTAACTCAAACTATGTGAATCATTATCTCTCTGACTATGAGGATCATTGCCTCTGACTCCAGAGCGCGCACGCGCGCACACACACACACACACACACACACACACACACACACACACACACACACACACACACACACACACACACACACACACACACACACACACACACACACACACACACACACACACACACGCACACACTCACACACACACACACACACACACACACACACACACACACACACACACACACACACACACACACATCAGCTGCATTTACAAACAGGGATTTTCTGCTTTGTATTGGTAAGTTAGGTAAGGATTAGACACATTAGAGTCATCACAGTCATTTGGTTTGTTTGCATCAGTCACATGGAAAAAGCTGTCTGCCGTTTTTCCCTTTGCTTGCATGTAGGGCTGCAACATTTTAAATACCTGAAGAGAAATCTTTCTTACTGAAACATGATTTTTGCAGGACAAAACAAACTTTCAATCAATGTAAAAAATGTATTTTAATTTTTTTACCAATGTAATGGTCCATTGTTTCAGAGTTTTGGTTTCTTGTATTGTTAAACTCCCATTAATGTGTTTCAGATATGGTATATCCATCTTTTGGATGGGACATTAAACAGAGGCCCCATCTGTCAACACAGGTGGATGTAAAAGATGCTACAACATCTATCGCAAAGAGCAGGGAAAGTTCTCTAATGCCCTGGTCAAATTTCTCTTAGTTTGTATGAACTCTGTTTTGGGTATCCCCTGAAAGGAAGGCATTGTCCTAACCTGATCAACAAAGTATAAATAAATAAACACATTTAGAGAAAAGTTACAAAATATTTTTCTCCTGAAATTTTGGGATATTTACTAATTTTCATGTTATGTTATGATTTGCAGAACATAAAATGTCCAAATGAAGGCTATCATATTAAGAATGGACACGTGGTAACCCTGCTTGCATACCTGAGAAAAAAATATTAGGGTCCCCGTGTTCTTATACTCATTATTTAGAGCTGGAGCTAGCTTTTTCTTCTGCTGATAACATGCCTTGAATAAAATAATGCTTGAGTTGAGTGCTTCTCAGTTTTAACTGTGTTTTCAGCCTCATCCATAACTGAGGCATTGCTTACTGCCATCCTGTTTGAAGCATTCTCAGAGTATACTTTAGTTTTTCAGAAATGTTCCACTTCCAGCAGACTTTAGCTTCATTTAATTTTGTGCACATCTAATTCTTTTGCAACCCATTTTATCCAAACACTAGTTAACTCTGCTACTCTACACAGTCACAGCTTTTCCAGAGGCAGATAAGATTTTGACAAACGTTTTAATCTTACTTTATTTTTTTAATGTAACATACATGCCTCGTAACAGTGAATTATGCATATCACAAGATTCACATTCTGTAGCTCCATGCCTTAAATGAGTCACATATGTACCAACAGAAGCTGTGAGCCTTAGCCTCCAGTGAAAAATAAATAATATGTATATAAATGCATATAAAGATTTGTTTAGGCTCTTAAAACTGTAGAAAATTGTCTTTAATAGCAATCAAATCAGGATGCTATTCTTTACTATGACTAAATGCATCAGATACCTTAATTGTATCATGGCAAGCCAGATAAAAAAAAGTTGCAACTTAGACTTCTTTACTTTTTCCAGTTATCACTGTACATATGCAATAAAGATTTCACTTCAGCACCCACTACTTCCAACTTTCTTCCAATTTACCTTGTAGGATCAATGTTTGACGGAGGAATAGATAAAATGGAAATCATGACAAATATTTCAGCAGCTGTAGAGAAGAAGAAGAAATGGTGGATAGCTTGAAAAGGGCACAATTTTCAGTGAAAGTATGGTACTGTTTCATTTTGAATGGTTTATTCCTGTGTCTGAGAATCAGTTGTGGTCTTTTTTGATTTGTTGTTGTTTTGTACTGTTCTATTTTTTATTTAATTTTAGGCACATAGTGCCATTTTGGTTCAATTTAAGACATTTCTGCCTGGAGTGGTGTTTTTCATCTTGCTGCAACAGATTCTGTACTTGCACTCGCACCAGAATATTTGGTTGGGGTATTGGGCTTTTTTAAGTGTATCACTGTTTTAGTTTTTAAATCTTGACACTCTGGAGATGAATTAAGTATTGGTGACATCCAGATGAGAGAAGACTGCAAATTGCATGACAATGATGAACTGTTGAAGATATACTGACTTCTACAATCCCACTGTAAGAACATGTACTGTTCACCCTGTGTGTGCTCAATAATTCTTCATGGGCACCATTCAGTTGGACAGCTGGATGCAGACACAAACAACCTGCAAGGTAAACAACTACACAGTCTTTACTGTGATGACAGACTGCCTAAGGAAGACAGCATCACATTACATTCTGCATGTATAACAGTCTTTTGAATTTCCGAATCACATTACATCCTGCATGTATAATAGCATTATGAGATTCAGAATGACATCACATCCTGCATGTATAATAAATAGCCTTATGAGATTCAGAATCACATTACATCCTGCATGTATAATAGCCTTATGAGATTCAGAATCACATTACATCCTGCATTAATAATAGCCTTAAGCGATTCAGAATCATATTACATCTTGCATTAATAAAAGCCTTATGAGATTCAGAATCACATTACATCCTACAGTACTATTAGCCTTATGACATTCAGAATCACATTACATCCTGCATGCCTTATGACATTCAGAATCACATTACATCCTGCATTAATAATAGCCTTATGTGATTCAGAATCACATTACATCCTGCATGCTGAGAGCTATAAAGACACACTGCATGGTACATTATAGTAAGAAAGTATGACGGAAGTTTTCTTCTCTGGTTCCTGTGGGTAGCACTATCGAACCACTGACACTTAGGCACTTCTTCATGTTGTGCTCTTCCCTAAGACAGCCAAGACAGTGCTGATATAAGTCTTGACTAGTAATTTGATAACCTCAGAGACATTTTGTGGATTTGTATATAGGCAGTAAGTGCAAGAATTTTTCACTAAGTTTGTTTCAGAGTGGAAAGCCATAGTGTGTGTGTGTGTGTGTGTGTGTGTGTGTGTGTGTGTGTGTGTGTGTGTGTGTGTGTGTGTGTGTGTGTGTGTGTGTGTGTGTGCATGCGTGCACAGCAGAAATGAACTGATGGTTGCAGGGGTTAGGAATATTGATGCAATCAGTGTGACATCACGGGGTGCATTGGCATTAAAAATATGTGTATCATGAGTGTGTGTGCTTTATTCAAAAATGCTGAGACTTCATTAGTGAAGACAATGAACTCAGTATTAGGACCTATTAAGGAGGGTCTTTGACATTAGAATTTTGATCTAATTTCCTTGTCAACAAGGTAAGTGAACTGATCTATTGCTGGCCCTCTTTTCTATTGCCCTTGATTCATTTTCTTCCTACCAGTTAGGGTGTACCCATTGGGTGCCTTGTGGTATTAACTCACCCAATCCCTACCCACTAGTGTGTGAAGCAGCACAAGGCTTGATTTTGTGTATTTTATGATGATTATTATTTATTTTGACCTGTAAGGTCTTGATAAAAGGGTGAAGTGTGTTGTATCATTGTATACTAATGATATGCAACTTTGTCTCTGCTTTCCTCAGGAACATATGGTGAATGCTGATTCTTTGTTATATTTCTTCATCTGCTCACTACTGGCTTTGCTCTAGCTGGTTGAGACTCAGTCCATCCAAAGTAGAGGTCCTGGCTGTGCATGTCACTTTGGAAGATTCCTCTGCTTCACTGTTTCAATTACTTATTGTGTGTGTTGGCAATAAGCTAGAATTTCTCTTTATGGTACACACAGTTTGTGTTGTTCTTAATGACTGATTGACACAGAGAGACCAGGAGGTTGTCATGATATGCCATCTTGTTTTCATTTTAAGAATATACTGCCAGAAGTCGGTACCTGATAACTCTAGATTTAAGTTGACTCACCAAAGGTAATTATAACAAGTGGCAATAATGGGAAACAATATTGCTAAAAAGAAATAAAACTTTTTTGCAGTGGCAAGCATCCTGCATGCTTCTTTATTTATTGACATTTGATAACTGGGAAAGTCCAACAGGGTAGGTGTCATTTTCAGCAGATGTCCTGCAAGAAAAGCTCCATAGTATTACAAAAACATTTTAAGAACAATAATTTTACAGTCTTGAAAAATAATACAGAAAACAGCTATAGTTTCAGTAATTATATAAATTAGACATTATATGAAAACGTTAGTTAAGAATAGATACAACTTATATGACAATAATTCAATAATTAAGAGAAATTTTAGCCAGTTTATACAGAAATTTAAGGTAAGTTAGTATATTACAAACTGGGATTGCAATATGAACCAATAGAAAAATACGGTTATGGCATAAATATTTTTATACACCTTTATTGAATTAACACTTGTTACATAGGCAAACTTGCATTTATAAAAAAGTAATCAAACCATGTTAACAAGTTACACATTTGCAGACATTATAGGATATATCACAATATATGTTATATATAATCTAAGCAACATTGCAAAAATTATTCATTTCCAATTCCTGCCTTCTATGAAACTTCATTCCTCTTTCAAAACATTTTTCTGCATGCATTGTTCCCACAATTTCTATTTTTTCTATGTAATTTACTGATATCCTTTTCTAATGATTGCACTTCCTACTTCAAGTATAGCTGGTTTAGATTTTGATTTACATTTTCTAGTAATTGCTTTTTGGTCAGCCACCAGAACTTAACTTACTAAGGCATTACTATGTCTAAACAATTCAGATCCTATATCCCACCTCAAAAAAATCTTTCCCTATTTACATGCATTTGATCAGCCGGTATTACTGACAGAGTACTCTGTATGGAAATATGGAATTTTTACTCCAAAAACATGTGCTCCCAGTTGCCTCTTTCTTCCCCATCACACCTCCAACATTTGTCATATACCTTAGGAAAAATTATTTGGAGTCTGCTTGGAGTATAAAAATATCTATGTAAATACTTCCAGGCAACAATCCCAAATTGTCCAGACTTTGTTGCATATTTGGGAACAATACATATGTCTTCCCATTGTTTCTTTGTGAATTGCATATCTAATCTCTCGTCCCAATCATTTTTTATCTCTTTCAATTGATTGGTATAGTTATTGAGCAATATTTATATACCCTGCTAATTATCCCCTTTTTAACAGCAACTTATGTTCTAGATTCAATTAAAAACTAAACCATTGCAGGTCTTTCATTTAGGATGCCCCTATCCCTTTCTCTTTGTTTATATTCTGATGACACTAGCCTGCAATCCAAATGTCTTCTTGGCCTCTTCAAATTCTATTACCTTTCATTCTTATTGATTTGTTCCCAATACCTTGGCACAGGTACCTGCTTCCTCCAGTAAATTTTAGCACCCTCTTTTCTATTCTCTGTATGCCTAATTGCAGTCATCGCTATCAGCAGAATCACCTTCTCCATTCCTGTGTTGGTGGCTTCGTTCTTAGACTACTTCTGCTGCTTTATAAATATAATATTCTGTATGACTGTTTTTATTCTCCTTAAGGAATTGCATCCAAAATCCCATTCTTATTTCTTGAATTACCCCTCTACTTCATCATCATACCTTTCCACTTTTAATTATAGCTTTCTGCTTCTGTTATGTATAAAAGCCTTAACTGTTTAACTCTGAAATATCCCTTCAAATGAGGTAATCCTAAACTTCCTTGCTTATTGGGAAAATCTTCTTATCCCACTTGACTCTCCCCTCCCAAATAAAATCCTTCAACAACTTTTCTGATTCATAAAAGTAAGCCTGACATTTGTATACAGCTAACTGGACTAAAACATTTTATTGCTTGGTTCTTGATATCAATATGCATGCACAAGAACTTCCACTTTGTCAGTTTTTGTATTATCTTTTGTTTAGTCTCTTCCCACATATCCTTAGCTGATATAACCAAATCATTTTTAATCCATACTCCTAAATACTTCATTTTATCATGTCCCCATAATGATAGATATTACTGGACCAACTCATGTGTAGGTACCTACATTATAGCTATAGCTTTTGGTTTATCTTCATTAATTTTATAGCACCCCCCCCCCAAAAAAAAGAAACTGTCTCAGAATATTCCATAATACTGAAATGTCAATTTCTGGTTCCTTCAGTTACAAAATAATACCATCTGCAAACAATATCAACTTTTCTTGAACACTATACCAATTATATCCTTGAATTTCTGAGTCCCTTATTTTCTTTTCCAGTGGTTCTAAATATAATGCAAACAACAAAGGTGAAAGAGGACACCCCTGCCTGCTTCCTCTGTTCAGACACAGCTTATCAGAGAGGAACTCTCCCACTTTGATTTTTGTCTTTGATTCCTCATATATCATGGCAAACTTGGATGGCCTGCAGCTGACCGATTTTGCTGATGATTGCAAATTGGGAGCAATCATTGAGTCCCCCAGTGATGTTAATATTCTGCATACAGGATTAACACAGACAAATGAAAGCCATGGATTAAAGCTAAGTTTAAAAAATGCATTATTATTATCCCCTTTGGGAAAGATGACATCCCTGCAAATTACATTATAGAAAGCACCCCCTAATTGTAGACCCAATTGTGCATGATCTGGGTACTCAGCTTGGTAACAACCTGCACTTTGACCACCACATACCCACATTAGTAAGGAAATTCTTCTTTGTGTCACATCTTATAAGTAATGGCATCACATCTAGGTGTAAATAAGTTATAATTCCATAATACTTGGCCCTCATCAGACCCATAATCAAGTACAATGCTCCCTTTTGCATGTACCTCACCAGGCAAAACTTAGATAGACCACAGAAGTTTCTCAAGAAGAAATTACAGGGTACACAAAACAAGTCTTACACAGAAAGACTGAAAGCCTGTCACTGTATTCTGTCTCCTACAGGTTGTAAAGGGGTTACCTGTGCCCAGCTTACAGGGCAGTCTCTGACCCAGACCTGATGGAAATGCTACACATCCATAAATCAAACTGCATGAGGGTCACTCACTCCAGGGACCTTAACTTAGCCTCTGACATGAACAGGTCATGCTGGAGGGATAGATACATCTCCCAGAGACTGCCACTTCTCTGGAACAAACTTCCAATTCATGTGAAACAGAGTACCTCCATGATCCTTTTCAAACACAACCATGATCAATGAATGGGTGACCGCAAATTCACTCCTGGAGTGGTTTCCATGTCCATCCTGGACAGAGGAAGTCAGTATTAACTACCATAGACACTTACCTCTGTGAACTTCACTCATCTAACCACTGAAAATTGGGGAACCTCAGGATAAGTATGGCTAGGCTTGTAAGGGATCTAGGGCCATTAGCCTAACAACCTTCTATGAACCTATAGCTTTCTAATTAATCTTATTAGTGTATCAATGAATGCAAGTGCTTCCATTGCCCTACTCATAAAATCTCAGCTTACTCTGTCAAATGCTTTCTCTGCATTAAGACCCACCGATAACAGCAGTATTTTCTTACATTATGCTTCCCTCTGGATTATCATTGCCCTATTAATGTTATGAAATGTTTGCCTCCCCTCTACAAAACCACATTGGTCCATATCTATCAATTTTGCCATCACTTTTGCTAGTCATTTAGCCATTATAGACATAAACACATTATAATCATGGTTTAGTATTGAAATAGGCTATATGAAGCTGAATCAGGTGGGTCTTTACCGTTATTAGGTATTACAGCCACCATAGCTTTTTTCTCCAGGATGTTTGTACCTCCCCTCCTTTAAAATACTGTTAAACAAAACTTTCTAGATTCTTGCCATTTTCTTCCTTTCTAACTCTAATGCTTCCACTGGAATACCATCTGTTCCTGGAGACTTTCCAATAGATTAGTTATACATCATTATTTTTATTTCCTCTCCTCCTGTTTCATCTGTAGTTGTATAGCCTCATCTACCTCTAACCTTGGCATATTTAACCCTTCCATAAATATTCCCATTTGTGCTTTTTCTTGATTTCCCCCAATTCTCTGCTTTATACAAATGTTCATAACATTTTATTATCTCTAATATCTTTACAGGATCTTTGTTTTTTTTTTCTTGTTATAGGCTTCCTAAGTTTGGTGGCAACCCCTTCTACTTTCTGTTGCCTAACTTGTGTCAAAGTTTTTTGGACTCTGGAGTTATTATTAAAAAGCTGTTGCTTAACAGAAATCTTTCTAAACTCTTACATATTATTCAGCTACTCCCTTATTTTCTCTTTAGCACTATGGAATTGCGCCTCTTCTTTTTCTGTGAAATTCCCCTTATTTTGTAATACTTTAATCTTTGTTATCTCCTCCAAATAATTCTTATTAATTCTTAACTAGATCCCTTTTTCTTTTATTTCTATCTTATTCTAAACTCCACTTTCATTTTACTCCAATCACTACTTCTAGTGTACTTTCTATCTTCCATAATAAATCCTGGATAACTTCTACAACCCACTTCTTAAGTACCTATTTTTTAACAGGTACATGGGGAAGTACCAGGGTCTCATCTTTACTTCATTACTCTGCAGTTTTATCTTAGTAATTATTGGCACATGATCTGAAATAGTAATTGGATGTGTTTCAAAGTTCTTAATTAAATGCACATGTTACTGTGAAATAAAATTTCTATCAAGTCTAGCTGAATTATTGTACCTTAGTTAATAATAACCAAATTTTCTCTGATTTCCTGCTACTGAATTCATGTCTTTAATACCAAATATTTTTATAAATTTCTTCATACATCTACCCTCTTTTTTTATATTTCCTTTTAGCCCCCCCAGATACATTCTCATTTTTGCAAACCAAATTCTAGACCCCATCTATAAGTAATATTCTACCAATGTTTTTTAAAGCTCCATAATAACAATTTTAGGTGGAATACAAATGCACGCCAATGTGATCCTCATCCTTTGCCAGTAGCCCCTTACTACAACAAATCTATCATTATTATCTTTCCCCATCTTCTATCACTACTTGAGATCCTTTGGCAATTAATATAAGTACTCCTCTTTTCCTTTGTGCTCGATATTCTGCAGAATATCCATTTTGAAATCCTTTCTTTATCAAAGTCGCATGCGCATATGCTTGGTTCTTTCCAAATGTATCTCCTGTAGCATTGCTATTTCCACCCTAAATTTCTTAATATAATTAAGTATTCTTTTTTTTTGTCTATACCTGTGAAACGATTCACATGCCAAAATAATGGTAAGAAGTTATTCTTCTCGCCTATTATATATGGCAGCATTTTTAAATGCCTATTTCCAGCTATTGAGATACATGCAGCCATTAATGTTTGGCAGGTTAATCCTTTATACAGCTTTTTTTCTTATCATCAACAGTGGAACCTATGTCACATTTTTTGACTTTTTGTTTTAATAAAAAAAAACCCATACAAGAAACCAAACACCTTCCAGAATACCCCATATCTTATTAACTTAATACAGACACACATAACTATGTGCACCTTCAAATAATGATGTTTAAACTTCCTAATAGGAGCATTTGTGCCAAATAGACATCTGCCAACACAGGAGCAAAAACAACAGCAAAGCAGCAAAGAGTATATAGTAAACAACAATAGAAAATGGAAGGGAGTTTCCAAATTAAATAACAATAATGAATCTGGTTGTGAAATGTATTTTGTAACCACATATAATGGATTTAGCAATAGGTTTTATGAGATAGTACAAACACAGTGGCAGCTGTTATCAAATTTAAAGGTTGGAAGTTCATGGATGCCTAATAAACTTGTTGCTTCATATAGAGTGGGTAGGAATATTAAGAGCTTTTTGGTGAAATCTAGGTTCTGCAGACTGAAGGAGGTCTTATATGAGTCATTTAGAACAAAAGGGACAGTAGGATGTGGCAAATGCAAGGCATGCAAATTTACTGTGCCTTATTTTGGACTCTTAAATGGTCAAAAATGTGAAGTTTGTTGCAATTATAGGTGTGACACTGAGGGCATTATTTATGCCCTCAGATGTCCCTGTAATACGTTTTATGTGGTGAGTCCAAAATGGCTTTTAAAATAAGGCTATTAGAACATGTTCATGATATACTAAATAAAAAGGAAAAGAGTTCAGTGGCACAACATTTTTTGGAAGCACATGGTAGTTCTGTTCAGGGTTTAAAAGCCACAATTTTAGAAAAAGTAGAGTGTGTTTTTTTTGGGGGGGGGTGTCAGCAAGAATAAACTTCTTTATAAAGAAGCAGTGTGTATATTAAAGTTTGATGCTTTGTTTCCAAAAGGTATGAATGTTGATTTTAATTGGCATGTATTACTTTAAATATATTTTAAGTGTTTGATGGTATTACCTGATGACTTTATTGTATGTATGCCGAGACATCAGAGAGGAATACATTTTATTCATTGGATTCCTGATCTTTGCTGTTCATTGTATCTGCTAACACAGGCCTTGGTTAACCTGAAGATGAGGTTATCCATGCTAAGACTGAAGTTATTACCTGTGTTTCCATTTACACTAATTGGTGTATGTTCTTTTTTTATCTTTATTCTCCTTCCCCCAGTTGTGAAAACTACTTGCATACTTTCAAAAATCATTAACGTTTAGCCATGAAGATACCAGTGCTCTGTCAATCATTGTCCTATTGTTAGCTTGCCTCCATGTAAAAGTAAGATAAAAAAATAAATCTTCTGTTGCAGCCTGAAAGACAAGTTGAAACAGTCATTGATAAAGGAAAACTTTTCATTATATTTGGAGTTCTCAATTTTACTTGATTCCACTTAAAATGTATTATTAGACTAAGCCAGAGGTCTTAATCCAGGCATTCACCTATGCAAAAGTAAGAGAAAACATAGCAGCTCTGCATATATTATGATCTGATTACTTTTACACCCATCTCAGCAAATCAATATCACAGCCTATTAACTTAAGCATCCTTTTGCCCAGCTTTTCTTCTTTTTTTTGCACTGTAATGCCTACATTTCTTAATACTAAAAAAAAGAAGAAAGAAAGAGAAGAGAAAGGAAAAAAGACATCTGTTTATTTAAATAACCATATTACAAACAAGAACAACTAAAATACTTGACTTTAAACTATGCAACTTATGTTGTGGAATGTTTCATAGAAATACTGGTAAGAAAAAATTGTTTTACTTACAGTTACCTTTTGCCTTCCCCCTCCCCTTCCCTCAGAGTCCTACAAAACATTAGTAACATGAAATGAGGCAAATAGCTTTTAGTTCCAGACAAGTTTAACAAAGCCAATAAAAGTCCACTTTTCCACTTATTCTTGTACAGTCAAATTTCACAAATGTGATTTGATGCTTTTCAGTCTGACATTTATTCACTAATTTCCATGTTGCTAGTCATATTCCTGTTCATCTCCATGTCCAACTTCAGAGTCTAGTCCAATTCCTCAGTGTTCCCGATTCTTCTCTTCAACTCTTGTGCTTTTCTCTGTCTCTCAAGAATTTTCCTTTGGAACAGTGGAAAATATTTTACTACCCATGTCTCTCTGTGTACCTTATTATCAGAAGAATGAGAAGCAGAGTCCTCTTCTGTTTGATCGCTTACTTTTGGTTGGGCAAACATTCCCATTTCCTCCTTAGACTGTTTGCATCAAAGAATGCTTTTGATCCTCCAGGAAAAAAAAATATATATATTCTGAAGACATCTGGATACAGCAGCTTGAATCGTACATCTCCCTCTCAACATTACCTGATTTCTGGAACAAATTTGCTTTTGTTCTGCCTGGTATACAGTGAATAATCATTTTGCACAAACAATATGCTGCCACCAACTTTTAATACCTTGTCCTTTTGCCACAGCTTTGTCAGGATTACCTCTTTCTGCTAGTAGGTTTGCATATTTACTAATACAGATCTTGACTGTTTTCACATGGCTATATTTGGTACACAGATGTGGTGTATTAGAACATCTCAATGCCACACTTGTAAACAAAAGTGTGGCAGAATGAAATGTTTAATAGCTTTTAAAACTGTTTTTCCTTCTGACAGAGGAGCCATTTGTTTCTCCCTACTGCATCTCTTTCAATTATCCCTGATTTTCAGAACTTCCCTGATTTTGTCTCATGTTTTTGCCATCTCCCTCATAAAATCTTTTTATTTTCTAGTAAATCACAGAGGATTACAGTCAGTCAATAATGCAAGTTATTAGACTTCTATACTTCTTTTTTCAGAAAATACATGTTGATGCAAAACCTGTTGTTCTGTTAGCTATTTAAGAAATTACAGCAATATTTAAAAACTGGATATATACAACAAAAACAACAGTCCCAAAATTAATACTTTATTAAAACTCCAAGTGCCTTGGCAATGCCTTTAAAATGAATTGTCCATCTCTTTAATTCTTTGTCACAGCATTATTTTTATATTTGTCCTGAATTCTTAAGTAAAGAAGTTTACAGATTTATTGTTGTCTGTTTGATAACCTATGTGCTTTACTGGCTTTCAAAGCAGATAAAACATGTTGAGCTTCTACACTTTCTCTCTCTTTTCTATTATTGGCAATACATGGAGCAGATAAAGGTTCATGCACTACCAAAATTATGATCAGGTCTCTGATCATAACTAATATTATATGTTTACAACATGGATGCCAAGGTTCACCTTCTGAGTTTTGTTCTATAGGTGAATTTCTTAACATACTTGTCTTGGACACATAGCAGGGCTGCGGTGGTGCAGTGGTTAGTGTTGTTGCCTCACAGCAAGAGGTTCTCCTGCTCGATTCTTGGCTGGAGCACCTTCTGTGTGGAGTCTGCATGTCCTCCCCGTGGTCGAGTGATGTTAAAGACATGCAAGTAGGTGCGAGCATGAATGGGTGTCTCTTCTTTGAAGGTTGGGAGTTGGGCTGGCAACTCGGCACTGTAAAAATCAATTGTCAATCATTAGCAGACTGCAGTGACCCCTAACCGGGAAAAGACGAAAGACATTACTTACTTGTCTTGAACACATAATAAACAGGTTATGATCAGAGACTGAATCATAATCCTGTACAGCACTAATGTTTTGTAGTAAAACAACAGAGTGCAGTACAAGGCCAGGCCTAACAGACAGTAGTTCATAACTGTACATACAAGTTCTTTTAACTGACTTTTTAAATTCAAGCTGCAGTGCTGATTCAACGGTTAATTCTAGGGTTAGCTTGTGGGAATACACTAGTTGAATCTTCAGCTTCTGCCATGCTTTTATTGCAAAACACAGTCATTTTTTAAAGCTGAGTAGAAATTAATTGTTTTTCTGAAGGTAAATTTGATTTACTACTGCAGTCGCTGATATCGCTGGGGAGTAAACCACCCATTACTGATGAAGGTTTGTAGGTAGTTACAAGGCATGCTGTCTAGGAGACCATTACTGAGTTTAGTCCAAATTCTCAATTGACCCAAAGTAATGTCTGGTTAAGTCAATTGCTCAAAATCACATAGTAGGCTTATGAAGGCTAACAGAATCAAATCCTGTAACACAGGGAGTAGCTTGTTAACAGCTCACAACCTTAATTCTCTCCACCAGCTGCCAGCTACAACTTTCTAAGTGTAGAATCACCAACTGACATGCAATTTCCATTACTTTCCAAAATGTGGCTACTAGCAGGTCTTACATTTCTGGTTGGAATATGCTATTTATTTTACAAAGTGATTGCTGTGCATAGAGCTGCTAGAATAAAGGGACTAAAATGTTTGGGTCACTGAAATCATGTCTGCTATGTGTTTAAGGTAGGTTATTCTTATGTTGCCAAAATGTGTCAATAGTGAGGTCTAGGGAATGGACTTGTGACAAATCTTGCATATTTATGATATTTTTAAGACCAAAAACAGATGTCTGTTTTTGGTCTTCATTTCCAGGTTGTCTTACTCCAGCAACTTAAGAACTGGTTTTCTTTTTATTTGTTTGATTGATTTCTTTTTATTTGTTTGATTGCTTTTTGCATATCTGGATTTTAATTTAAAAAAAAGTGATGCTTTTTCTTATTATTATTTGAAATGAAATACCTTGGACTATCAAACTCCACTGCCAATCATGAGCGGACAGATGATCCGCTGTGGTGACCCCTAACCGGGAAAAGCCAAAAGAAGAAGAAGAAGATATATATATATATATATATAAAAGATAAAACATAGAAAAGAGCTTGGCAGCACTGCTCGAGCCCAAAAATAAGCTGACAAAAGAATAACAGCAGTCGAGATTTAATGCTTTCGTTCCCATTTATTTGTATGGAACTTTATCAGAAAAAAACTGTATTCACTACAAAACATGTTTATAACCATTTAAATCATGACATCCAATAGCACAGATCATCTAATTAGGTAATTAACTAAATTAGTTACCTGAATTTATCAGTTAAGAAACACAGTTCAGTAAATAGTACACTTACTTAGAAAGTTACCTAACAATAAATAATGCTGATATTAAATGGCAAAGAAAATCAGAAAATGAAAATTCATAATAAAAGTGAATATTATATAAGTAACTACCTTGCATATTTAACCAATACTTGGTTAAAAAATTGAGACTCCCAGATATGACTCAAATACTTGGCAGTGATGTAACCGCTGTAAATTTGGGAATGGAACTTCATTTCATAATGTTTTTCAGGTATATATACATATGTGTATGTACAGAGATCTACCCTTCACTGAAAACAATTTCAGAAAATGAATTTCCCCAGTTTTGTGTATTTGAAGATTGTAGTAGGTTTGAGTAGTTTTAAGGTTTATAGCTTCTTAGGTATTTGCTAGGCTATTGGATGAGGATCTTAAGAATTCTAGCCTTATATACCCATGGTAGTTTGTAGCTCGTATATTTTGTGATAACCCAGAGAGAGGCAGAGCAGGGATATGATGGAACATTTACATGTTGCCCCTATCCATGAGGGACAAGGGTGCTAAACAGGGGAAATTAATCCTGATAGAATCCCACACCTCTCAAACACAGGACAGGCATTCCTATGGTCCACCTACTAGACCATAAAGTCTGGAAATCACCTTCTGGAGGAAATGAACACAGACTCTGTCTCACTGACAGTCATGAAAGGTAAGTGCTTTGGTAAATGTATGAAAGGTTGAGACGTGCACAAGTGAGTCCCATAATATGGAGACTAAATGGACATAAAAACAGCCTTCTGTATACCAAGTCTGAGATTCTCAGAATATTCCCTCTTCTCAGAGTTATGGTGATCTTGGAGTTGGTATACATATATATATATATATATATATATATATATATATATATGCCATCTAATTTCCTGTTGAGGCTTATTAACAAAAACAAACCCTCCCTGAACATAACAGAACTTATCTACCAAGATAAACTCTATCACACTACTCAAGATATCATGCGTATCTTTGAAAGTATATATCCAAAATCTTACAGTCCATCAAAACTCTCTCATAATAAACAGGACCTAGATGCCTTCTTAAACCAATTACATTTTCCCCAAATTAGTCCAGATCAAAAAAAATTTTTATCCTCCCCAATCTCCCAGCAAGAAATTATTACGAAAATCAACAAACTCAAACCAAACAAATCACCAGGTCCAGATGGTCTTACAACCGAATTCTACAAAGCTTTCCCACAAAAATCATCTCTCTTTCTTCTCCATCTATTCAATCACATTACTTCTAGTGGTGTAAGTGATATACATCTAAATGCATCCAAAACAATTATCATACCTAAACCAAACTCCAACCTCAAAAAAACCCTCAACTATAGATCTATACCCCTAATAAATCTTGTTATGAAAATATTTGCATCAATACTAGGAAACAGAATGAAACCATTCATGCCAAACATTGTTTCCCCTGAACAATCAGGTTTCATAATACACAGACAATCCTTTGATCATGCCCTTACCCTTACCCTGGACACCAGGATCAATCCTTCTACCCATACACATACTCCAATCTATACCTTAGCTATTGATGCCTCAAAAGCATTTGATAGCCTCAGTGTAAAGTTTTTGCATCAATATCTTGCCTCTCTTTAACATACCCAGTAACTACATACAAGCTATCAAATCACTACACTCCAAGGCTCATACTTACCTACAAATTTATAAACACCTGTCTTCTTGAATTGACATTGAGAATGGTGCCAGACAGGAATGTCCTATGTCCCCCTATCTTTTTAATGTATACATTGAACCCCTTTTTCTCCTTATTTCTCAGAAAACTTTCCACAATAGCTCCACTATCTTTAACACTAAAATTACCCTAGCGGCTTTTGCTGATGACCTAAATCTTTACTACTCGCTACCTAATTCAGACCTACAGAAACTACTATCCACTATAGACACCTTTTCAACTTTCTTGAACTACAAACCAACCTAAAGAAAACAAATATATTTCCTATTAACTCCCTCTGTCAGCTTCCCACATACTCCTTAGCAGCTTGTATTAAAACTAACAATTCATTAAAATATCTAGGAATATCCTTCAACCAAGATCCTAAACAATCATATACAAATAACATTATTAATCTCTGGTCAAACATACAACATGATATGGGCAGATGTACAAAACTTCAACCTCCATTCCTAGCTAAAATAGCCACAATCAAAATAAATCTTCTACCCAGATGACTATATATATTTAGTGCCTCCAATACCATTATCAACCTAAAACTCTTCAAAACCATTCACTGTACAATTTCCATATGTATTTGGGTCCCCAAATCAGTCAGAATCAGTTATAATAAATTGACCTACCATAAAGACTATGGAGGTTTAGGGCTGCCAGACTTTAAACTCTGCTATGATATTATAAACTGTAATAGACTAATAATAATAGCCGACCACACCCCTTCACCACAGCAATGGTCTCCAACCTGGGTCAAACTATTACACAACTATATTAAAACACTATCCATAAAGCCCAGAGCCCTCCCTTTCCTTTACAACAAAAACTTGAAAAATCTTAAAATACACCCAATCATTAAACGTAAAATCAATATCATACAAAGGATGTTCAAATCATTAAACCTATATTATGCATTCAGTTCCCTACAACCTATCCACCTTAACCCCAATCTCAAATAAATAACAACATATTAACCTAAACAATTATCCCTTCCTCAAGAAACTATTTCTGATGTATTTCCCTTCAAGAACAATACTATCACTGAAATGAGAACACAATTAAAGCTCCCTAAAAGCTATACAATCATTTTAAGACAAATTCGAGACCTTAGCGAATACATCATAGACAATCCTGGTATCAATGCAAATAACATTCAAACATGCAAAACCATATGGAACCTCCTATCCTCAAACAAAAAATGTTATCTAACTCCTGCAAACTTATTCTATCAATCAAAATGCAAAAAGAAGTATTTATTCTAGTTACTGGAAGGAAATTGATCCTTCAATCACAAACAAACAAATATCTCAAGCGATCCAGCTTACCTCCAAACTTATTCCCCTTAAAAACTTAAATATACACAGATCATGATACTTCATAATGCCTATCTCACTCCAGTCATTAAAAATAAAATATACCCAACCACTTCTCCATTCTGTTCCTATCGTGATAATCACAAGGCTGATCTATTCCACATTTTCTGGAGCTGCAAATGCACCTACAAGCTATGGTGCTCACTTAGAGTCCAACTAGGAAAAAAATGGCTATAAAAAGTCTACCTTATCTTGGAAACTAGCTCTCCTACATATCATCCCCGCAGGCCTGACTAAACTACAAACACGAATATTAATAACACTAGTTTCTTTACTTAAATACTACATTACATTACATTACATTGGAAGGATAGAGGATCACTCACATGGGAGGGTTTCAAACAATTAGCTAACAAACACATACAAGCTCACAAATATTTAACCAACACTGAGAAATCCCACACTCACTTTACAGAATTTTGGAAATCCCTTTTTGAACATATTCTAGCTTGAAGTTGGTATATATAATCGATGATGGAATTTTGGCACATGTGTAAATAGTTCTTACTGTTTTGCATTTATGTTTTATTATTCAGCAATGTGTTCTCTTGTCATATTACTACCTGTCTATTAATATTGTTACATTTTACTGTATTTGTTTTCACAAAAAAAAAGAAATAAAAAGATTTTATACAAGGAATCAACTGCTTTATAACTGATTCACTGTTAAACTGTTTCCAATGAACAGCCGAGAAAAGGATGTTCACATAACATTTTGATGACATAGGAAATAGTAACTGAAGTTCAGTAGGTTTTTGCTGATGTAATACTGTCGCTGTAATGTATTATTCATTAGTAGTCATTGAAAGCCATCTTTTGGATTCATTTTTATTTTGTCAGATAAGTGGGCTTGGACTGCAAGAGCCCTTTATCTGCTGCAACCTCATTACAAAGAATCAGGTAATATACAGGCAGTAAATATCAATAAACAGTAATAACACAATTTACACT